>NC_088920.1:43400000-43450000 GCF_038396675.1 Hydra vulgaris | reverse complement strand
AAATAATAAAGTTTTTTAACTTAAATAAAATTAATAAATTTGAAATTATTTTAACTTGTTTAAATTAAACCTAAATTCTAGAGTACTTTTTTAAAACATTTTAAAACAGAAAGTTTTTGATATTTTAAAACAATAAAATTTGCTTTTGTTTTTATGATTGTTATAACATTTATAATAACTAACAATTAATGACTTGACTAACAAAGTGAAAAAAATATTCGAGGGAAACCCTGTCAAAGTTAAACATGGTCTGTTTAACTTAAGTAATCCTGCCTAATATTAAAAAGTCTTTGAGCTCTAAAATTATTTTTACAACTATTTTATCAAATGTACTTTTTTTTATAGGAAACACATTAAACTAAACCAAAATGAAAGTCGATACAGACCTTTTTACAGTAGCAGTATACTTGCATAAAGATTTTAATAAAGTCAACTGGTCAATATCTTGCAAAGAACCTCTTCCCTGAAAAAGCAAAAAATATAAATTGTTATAAAATAAGTTTAGAATAATTAATCAACTTCGTCTTTTATAATTAAGCGACACTCTTTTATATAAAGTAAAAACTTACTATTAATAATTGTTTAATAAGGAAACAATTGTTATTCAATTTATCAAAGAGTTTAGTATAATTTCTTTTATTTGAGTACTTCTGATTTATTTCAACAAGATTCTAATAAACAAACATTTGTTGATTTTATTAATAAATAAAAGTCTTTTTTTAACCATTTTGCGCTTTGAGTAGTTGGCATGAGTTTTGTTTTTACAAATTACATACAATTCTTTGTAGTACGACGAACAAAAGAAACAACTAAATCATTCAGTTACTATGACAATGTTAGAACGTTGTTAGCAGTATCTTTAAAAATATTAAAAACAATTCCGCAATGTGCTAGACCCCTGAATTAGCGGTCTATAATGATCAGTATCCTAACAAATTACATTCCAAATGAATTATATTTTTATTTTTTATTTTACTAACCAAAATCAAATTTTAAATACGTCAAACTATATGAAAGCATTTTTTTATGATTAAACTCAAAAGGTAAAAATAAATTACGAGGAGGAAGCAGAACAGCTTTACCACTGATTATGAATAGTGAGTGGGCTTTTTTTATTTTTTTATTTTAATAAGTATTTAAAACAGAAATAAGTAAATTTAAGTTTAAGTGTAACAAATTTGTAAGAATGACATCTGAAGCAAAAAAATTTAAAGATAGTAAACCAATATCTAAGAACTTAAAAACTTTTCTTTTGTGGGGGAAAGAATCAGTTATTGGATACACGGAAGAAAATGGCTTAGTTGTCAAAATATGGTGTAAGATTTGTGCTAGGAACAAAACTGAAATTTTAATGGATGCTTTAGTTAAAGGAGTATCGAATAATTCTTTGACAGCGTTTACGGAGGGAACTTGTGTGGTGACAAAGTATCAGGTAAAATTAAAATAATTAGCTTGTTCTTAATTTGTGACTCCAGGAATTAATTTAAACATAATTTTTCTACCATTATATAACTTATAACTGTAGTTATCTTATAATTTACTATATTACTAAGTGAATATATTTTTTAGAGAATTGCTTAATTTGAACCGTGATTTTTTCTTTGATAATAATAAAGGTTGATCGCCATCTTAGAGGGCAAAGCCATAGATTAGCGGTGCTGATTGATAATGGTAACTTAGAAGATCCTGGAAGTAGTTGTGTTGCTAACCTCGATATGGAAAACTTGTTACCTATTACACAAGACAACCGCGAAGCGTTATTAAAGATGATTAGAACAGCCTATGAAATGGCTCTAAAACCGAGCATGCCACATAGCCATTTCAAGAAACTGATCAAATGCCAAAGACTTAATGGTGTACTGCTTTTAGAAGGAAAAGACAACAATAAAGCAGGTTATTGATTTTTAGGTTCAGTTTCTTTATCGTAATTTGATAAAACAATTCAAATGAAAAAATCAAATTAAAATTACGTTACTATTATAATGAAAGTTTAATTACTTTTTTTTCAAGATTTTACATCCGAATGGTCTTATCCTTTTGATTTATCCATTTGATTTTTTAATTTGAAAAATATTATTTATATTATTATTATTTTTTTTTTTATTGTTTTTTAATTTCATTTTTAGCACGTGAATATATCTCATGCATTGCCAGTGCCATTAAAGAAAAAGTTGCTAAAATTGTCAATGAAACAAACTTTTTCTCCAATCTTTCCGATGGTTCTCAGGCTAGAAAAACAAAGGATGAAAAAGAGTTGATTATTGTGCGCGTTGAACGCGAGGGGACCCCTGCCTGTTTTGTAGTTTCTTTACTTGATATGAACAGTTTGGGTGAAATGAGTGCCAATACCATTAAAAAGGCTATTGATAGCATTTTTATTGAAACCAGTAGTGTTCCTTTAACTGCGTCAGCTTACAAATACAAACTTGTAAGCGCTACAGCTGAAGGAGCTTGCGTAAATTTTTGAATTTATAATGGCGTGTTAACACAATTAAAAAAAGATAGAATGTGGCTGATAAAAATTCACTGCGTAAACCATCGTTTAGAATTAGCAATAAAAGATGCTGTGAAAGATATTTCCCAGTATAAAGAGTGTGAACGTTTTTACATTTCCATATTTAATTTATTTCGCAATTCTGGAAAACTAAAATGCGCAGTTAAAAAAACTGCTGAGGCTTTGAACATTACATATTACACCTTGCCTAAAATATTCAGAACGCGCTTTATAAGTCACAGGAGATGTGGCTTTACAAAACTTTTACATAATTGGCCTTCGCTTATTGTGGGTTTCGATAATGCTCTTGCTGATCGCAACACTAAAGCAGATATGCGTGCAAAACTTTTTGGATTGTCCAAACGGTTGCACGACTACACACTATTATGTATGGTTTGTAATTATTTGGACATCTTAGAAAAGTTATCACCATTATCATTGGTTTTTGAAAAACAAATGTTAATGGTGAATGAATTAAAACCAGCGGTGGATATAACAAAGGCTAGCTTAGCGGAATTAAGCAATGAAGATATTGATAATATTATTGATTCATATTTACTCAAGTTTATAATCAATAAAAAAGATGGTTCAATCAATCTTGTTTCTTCGTATTTCAAAGAAGGTAACGAATTGAAAAAATCAAACCCAGAGTTTGTTGAGATTGAACTCAACAATATGGCTAATCTTAACTTTGAATGTATTCATTCTGCCATTAAAGTAAGAAAATTAGCAATTGAAATCATTCTGCCATTGATAAACAATAGATTTAGTTTGCTGTTAAATTCCATATTCAAATCAATGGATTGGTTAGATCCGCAAGTATGGACAGCAGACAGCATGTATGGTGATGTCAGCATATCTTTATTACTAAACGAATTTTTTTACCCTCTAGAAAAATTAGGAATGGATTTTAAAATGGTTCTTTCGGAATGGAGAGCTGCAAAACTAGTAATAAATGCGCAGTACACCATTGCACTCACACCATTGCAAATATGGCAGAATATTTTTCTTTATCATAAAATTAAGTTTCCAAACTTGAGTCTTTTAGTTGAACTTCTGATGTGTATTGCTGGTTCTAATTCAGCTGTCGAACGCATTTTTAGTATTTTGACTGTGATTTTGACTGATAGGCGTTTAAAGATGAACCACTCAACAATGGAAGACTCAATAATCATAGCAGGGAATGACACGAACTTCACTCAACAAGAACGTGATGATATTTTAAGTCGCGCTGTGGATATTTTCTTAGATAAGCGAAGAGTTTTTTGCCTTGATTCAGCTAATGCTAGCATTGCCACTAATTATAGTAGCAAAGAAAGCTGCACCAGTGAAGATATAAATTCTATATATGAATCGGACAGATAAACAATTTATTATATAATTTTTATCCCACATAATTTTATATTTATGTACATTATATATATATATTATGCATACATAACATATATAGCATTATATATATATGATATCTTTGATTGTCATATTCTTGTTGTACGATTGCATAAATAAGTTGAATTTAATAAAAAGGCAGCGAATAAGCTAATATATGTATATATTATATGCTGTATATATAAAACTTTTTAATAATATAGATCAAAATATGTTATTAAAAAGTTTATACGCTGCCATTTTATTAAATCTTTTAAATATCTGTGTGTATGTGGCTCCAACAATAAGTCAACGTATTAAAATAAAACAAATTTATATTAGCGAATCTTTTTAAAGCATTCGCCAATATAAAATCATTTAACTAGATTAAAGTTATGAAGTTAATTTTTTTGCGTGTATTTTTAAAACTTATTGTTATGCGGACAAACATGGAAACATACTTGAATCTTCTCAAAACATCTATGAAGATGTCATTATAACTGAATGATTTAGTTTTTTCTTTTGTTCGTCGTACTATGAAGAATTGCATGTAATTTGTAAAAACAAAACTCAGGCCAACTATGCTAAGTGCGAAATGGTTAAAAAAGACTTTTTTATTTATTAAATCAACAAACGTTTGTTTATTAGAATCTTGTTGAAATAAATCAGAAGTACTCAAATAAAAAAAATTATACTCAACTCTTTGATAAATTGAATAACAATTGTTTCTTTATTAAACAATTATTAATAGTAAGTTTTTACTTTATAGAAAAGAGTGTTGCTTAATTATAAAAGACGAAGTTTATTAATTATTCTAAACTTATTTTATAACAATTTAATCAGGCAGCTTTTAATTTTTGTAATTGTCTCTCATTGGTCCAGTTGAACTTTTTTTGCACTTGATTATTTTTTGAAATGTTCTCAAAACATCTATGAAGCCGTGGGCAAGTTGTCGCAACTAAATATTGTATGCGTGGTCAAGATCAGAGTGCGATTGCACGCCTTTCCCGACCAAGCCTGTATACATACATATATATATATAT
Source organism: Hydra vulgaris (assembly GCF_038396675.1). NCBI lineage: Eukaryota > Metazoa > Cnidaria > Hydrozoa > Anthoathecata > Hydridae > Hydra > Hydra vulgaris. Next base: position 43,445,095 of record NC_088920.1, on the reverse strand, counting down.
ATATATATATATATATATATATATATATATATATATATATATATATATATATATATATATATATATATATATATATATATATATATATCTATATATATATATATATACAGTCTTGGCCATAAGTTTGGAACCGATGAATTTTTTTAACATAGGAAAGTTTATATGAAGCGTACGGCATTTAACTGCTTCATCATCGTGTTTATTCAGCATAAGTTGCATAGTTAAATGCCTTCGCGACTTCTTAATCGTTGCAAAACGTGAATCGTATAACTTTACACCGCAGCAGAGCATCGTGAACAATATGACCCTCATTAAGCTGCATTATACACTGTTCAATGCCTAAACTATCGTTCCCTTGAACTAATGTTTACCTGAACTAATATTCGGTTGAACTAATGTTGAAATATACTTACTTATATTAACAAACTATACATTATATTTTAATCAATTAATTAGCTGATTTACATATATATTAACTGCATATCAGTGCGAAAGGTAAGGCTTAACTTCTTATAAGTATAAAATTAATTAATTTATCCTTTTATTGTTATATAAGAAGTAAAAATATGCAAATAAATCGCTTTATTTGTATAAATGTTTGCAAATTATCATTCAATAATATATACTATTCATAAAAATAGATCTATTAATTTATAATTATTTATATTATTAGCAGTAAGTATTCTACATTAACATGTACAGTGCGTAAAATGACTAGAAGTATTGAATTGTCGAAGGAGAAAAGGGCACAGATGATGATCCTACACCAGCAGAATTATTCTCACAGTAAAATAGCTGGTATACTGCACATATCTAAGTCTGCTGTCACCAAAGGCATTGCAAGAGCAAAGCAGTTGGGCACTCTGGAATCCAGAAAGAGGTCTGGACGACCTCGCATAACTTCTGCCACAACGGATCGGGTGATACATCGGCTTGCTGCTGCAAATCCAACATGGTCATCTCTCCAGATAGCAGTAAATTCATCACTTCCTGCCAGTACAAGAACAATCAGAAGACGCCTTTTGAAGGAATTCAAGCTGCCATCATGTCGTCCAGCAAAGAAAGCCATGTTAAGTAAAAAGAATATCCGTGACCGCTTGACATTCTGTCGCAAGTACAAAGACTGGACTGCACAAGACTGGAAAAAAACTATGTTTTCAGATGAGTCAACTTTTTCTCAGTTTGCCTCATATATCAGACATGTCAGGAGACCTGCAAAACAAAGATACAACATCAGGTATGTTGTTCCCACTGTGAAGCAGGCGCCTACCGTTATGGTGTGGGCAAGTTTCTCGGCATCAGGTCGAGGTGGCATATGGTTCATGCCAAAGAATACAACCATCAATGCTCAAGTTTACCTTGGGATATTAAAGGAAAAGTTGAACACTCACATGAACATTCTGAAATGTAAGGTATTTCAGCATGATGGTGCACCCTGCCACAGAGCAGCAGTTGTAACCAACTGGCTAAGACAGAAACATATCGAAGTCTTGGGTCCATGGCCTGGCTCAAGTCCTGACCTAAACCCAATAGAAAACATGTGGACAATGATTAAGCAGAAGGTTGCTGCCACAAATCCAACGTCAGAGAAGTCTCTGATTGATGCCATCAAGCGTGTATGGACAACTGCCATAACCCCAGAATACTGCGCGAAATTGTCCGATTCAATGCCAGCGAGAATAGCAGCAGTACTGGGTGCCAAAGGACATTATTCAAAATACTGATACCATTTTTTACATGACAGAATATTTACTTGTATATAATATTTAAAATAAAAATGATTTCAAAAGTTTTTGTTGATATTTTGGGTATAAAAAAAGTAATTATATCAAAAAACCTAATCGGTTCCAAACTTATGGCCAAGACTGTATATATATATATATATATATATATATTTATATATATATATATATTTATATATATATATATATATATATATATATATATATATATATATATATATATATATATATATATATATATATATATATATATATATATATATATATATGTATATATATATATATATGTATATATATATATATATATGTATATATATATATATATATATATATATATATATATATATATATATATATATATATATATATATATATATATATATATTTATACATATATATATATAGTAAAAATAGACTTATTAATTCGAATAGTTTTGTTAATGAAGCCAGGCAATGGAAAATAGATCCCAATGAATTTTAAGTTTCATTTGATATAGTTATTTATATCCGTAGATCATCCTAGTCATATTTTAAAAATCCGGAAAATTGTTTTAATAAATTATCCGGAAAAATCCAGTATTTGTTTTCCCTTATTTTCTTTTTAATTTTGCTTTCAGCTAAGTTATTTCTAATTTTTTTTTGACACTTTTCATAATCTTTCTATGAGTGATGAGTGAAAAAGCTTAAAAAAAAATATATTGCAAAAATATATACCTCAACTTGCATGTATTGAAAATGTTTAGGATATCCGGAAAAACTAAGTTTAAAAAAATATCCGGAATTCCAGAAATATCCAGACAGAGATAATCCCTGTATATCAGTCTATACCCATTAACGAAGCTATTCCAGTTATTATTGATATATTAAATAATGACATTGAGGAATTAAAGAGTCTAACTAAACTTTTGCTTGTAGACACACCAATTAATAGAACTTTCATGAAATAGTTTTTTACTTCTTAAAAATACTTTTTTAATAAAATCTAAATTCCTTAACAAGCTAAAAAAATCTGTTAAAAATATAAAAACATTATATAGCAATAATTAAACAAATTTAAAAAAAAAATTATTCTAATTTATTATTCTAATTCTAAAAAATTTTCTAATTCTTAATTAGATTAAATCTAAAATGAAAATTCTCATTAAACCAAGTTTATTTTACTCTCATTGTTTTATTGAAAAACCATATAATACAGGGCTCGAATTAAGCGCATCACCAATTGCGATTACTTTTCACACCTTCGAGATTAGTTTTTTCCAAAAAATAATATTTTCGCAATTGGTTTTTTGTTGTTTATTTTTTTTCTTATTTAATTTTTTTTTGCCATACTTCAAAGTATTTTTTTTAAGTTTTTTAGGGGCACATAAAAAAATACATCACGTTAAATTTATTTTTTGAATTTCATTCAACATAAAGTGCTTTTGAATTTAAGTTACTTTAAATCTCTGCGTGGAAGCCTATAAAAATTTAAAGTCAAACTTAGTTTGATTTATTGAATGGATTAAGTACATAGCAGTAAATTTACCTATAAACTAAATCAAAACAATCAGTTAAGTTACTACAGTAACTTACAGTTACTTAACTATTAAGTTTACTTAATATACTCAAAGACTCGCAAAAGCAATACAAATGTTTCTATATATATCTTTTGCAATTGAAATATGAGATTTAAAAAAAAAAAAAGAAAATTTAAAAGAATTTTAATAAATAAATAAATATATCTAATTGTAGCTGCGTCTGTAATACCCAGTGGCTTAGTGAGGTCATTTCTGAAAGTTAAACGTTTATCTAACTACAGTAACAATATCAGATTTAGAACATATAACAAGTGAGAAAGTTTTATTTAAATCATAAACATTTTGAAAAGTTAATTATTTTTTCTTCTTGAATATAGTTTTAAAATTAGAAACATCGCAGTGATTATTGCCAACAATAAACCAAAAATTAAAATTTTAAAAAAAGTTAAATTAAAAAGATATTTATTATTTTACTACTGATCGAAGAATTTTTTTTTCAAAAAAATAATTTTAATATAGTTAAATATAATAGTTAAACTTAAAGAAATATAATTCGATTTGTTAGACCAAATTTTTCTCTCACTTTTTATTACAAAACAATTTGAAAGAAAAAATTGAATGAAAACATCAACTTAAAAACCATTTGAACGAAAAAACTATTTGTAATTAAATTTTTAATAGTATGGTAGACCAAGAAGCAATTAATTATAAAAAACGTGGTATCTAATGTTTTTTTGCTTGTTTGGTGTGTGTATATATATATATATATATATATATATATATATATATATATATATGTATGTATATATATATATATATATATATATATATATATGTCTGTATATATATATATATATATATATATATATATATATATATATATATATATATATATATATATATATATATATATATATATATATATATATATATGTCTGTATATATATATATATACATATATATATATATATATATATATATATATATATATATATATATATATATATATACATATATATATATATATATAGACATATGCATGTTTTGGTGCAAATATGAAGTTTAAAGTTTGATGGCGATAACGTTTTAATTAATTAGAACAATTCTATTTAATTAATTCGCTTTATTTTAAGTGTTTTATGTTATTAATGTTATAAATTGTATAAAACAGCGTCACAAAGTTGTTTTCATCAAAGCAAGCTCTTTATATTGTCAGAACAACTTTGCAGTTTGTTTTGTTGTTATTTTATAGCTTTTAACAATAACAATTTTATACTCTTAAAAAATAACACATATTTTATCATCAGCACGAAGGATTAAATAGTTTTCTATAGGGTTGAAAATTGTATTGCAATAAACTTATAGTAATTATATAATTTTATAAAACCCATTTCTTTGTTACAAAAACTTGCGTTTTATCATCGTAGTATTTGGGTATTCTTTAAATATTTCAACAAAAAATATAAAATAATAAAGACCCACAAGCGAAAAATTGTACGTCTTTTAGTCAAATTTTTATAGTCAATTCAAGAATCCCTAATTTTTTTAAAAAAGAAATAAATACATGTATTTTAAAGACTTATTAATAAATATTTCTTTTAAAGTGTTTCACACAGTTTTTAAGTATATTTTTGTAATAGTCTAAAATTAAAATTTTCACACAGTAAATGTTTAATATGGTTTATAGATATGTAAATAAAATTAGAAGAATGAAATAATCAGGAGTTATAAAAAAATTGTATACAAGTTAATTTTTACAGAAAATATTTTTATCAATTATTATATATTGATGTCGTTATCATTAGTTGTTTAATTTAGATTAACTACTATTTGTAAAAAAAACCTTGAAAAAAGCAACTGTTAGATTATTTAACTGATGCTCTAACATAAACTATTTTAAAACTGTTAGAAATATTATAATAGACATCTATGTAAAAGTAAAAACAATTACAATTATATAAAATACATTAAAACTCTAACCAAACTCTCACTTATTAAAAAAACATTGGAACTCCAACCACACTCTCACTTATAAAAAAAGCTTTTTATAGATTTAACAATAGTATGGGGGGAAAAAGAAAAGTAAAATTTTGTATTTAGATTTTTTCTATGTTAACTCAAGTCCAATTATTTTTTGAGATTTTCAATCATTATTCTGTGGGCAAAGAAGTAAAAACTTTTAATGTTCATATAAAACTGCTTTTTTATATCATTCTATTGCTCTAAATTTTTCTTTTATTAACAATATAACTACATAGACTAAATTTTTTTTTTTTCAAATATCATTTTCATTGACCACTTGACTGGTAAAAAAAATTCCCCAATTTTATGTGATGTCTTGTCCTAACTTTTTGCTCACTTAATTTAGTTACTCCTTTGAAGTTAATTTGCAATATGACACAAGAAAGCAATGTGGATGCTTTAGTAACAGAAAGTCAAACGTAAAGTTTAGTTACGATAAATTAAGTGAATCTATGTGGTAGTGACATTAACTATGAAAAAGTCAATAATAAAGTTTTGTGCATATCAAGTAATAATGACAAGTGAGCAAGAATAAGTGAGAAGAAACAAGATATTTAGTATCTTATAAAAAGTCATTTTAAAAAAAAAAAAAAATGAAAGTTTATTGGTTGCGTGGAGACATAAAGAAGTATAGTACAATATAGACAATATATTACAAAGATATAAGAATAGTGAAAAAGAGAACTAAAAATACATGAAAAACAAAAATAAATTAACAAAAATGATGCGACAACTAAGTTGATAATAAATGACAATTACTCATATTCAAAAGATTCACAAAAAAAAAAAATTATAAAAAAGATTAAATAACTAATAAAAACCATTTAATTATCTTGGATATTTTGATGTCCATAAGTTAAGGTGTTGATTGTAATAACTAAACTATAAAATATAAGTATACTTTTAAAAGAGTAGCAGCCGCTCCACCAAGCAAGAGTATTGGAGATTCAGCCATTTGTGCATTTTTAATTGCTGTAATTGTATTTGTGACGCCTAATTATAAACAAAATCAAACAAAAACTGTTTTAAAGCCAATGGTTGATTTAAATTTGATTTAATAAATTGTAAAGATTAAAATTATACTATTGTTGTAATGATATAATGAAATATCTTATAAATATACCTGGCCCAGCAGTAACAGCAGCTACACCAACTGTTCCTGATAAACGAGCAACTGCATCTGCAGCAAACACTGCATTAACCTAAAAAAAATTATCATCTTAGGTCTAATGTTTTAATGTTTTACTTTAAAAAAGAGAGATTTAAGTACCTCATGACGTGTATCTATAACTTTTATCCCTATATCTTCACATCCTACAAGAATTGGTGAAATATGACCGCCACAGAGTGTAAAAATATATTTAACACCATGACTCTAAAAAATTCATAACAAATAATTTACTCTTACAAGTAATAAAATATCATCACCATCCTCTTCCATGATGGTGATGATGGTAATAAAAATTATAATCAATCATCATCGTCATTCTTTTTTTTTGTATAGATACAGTGTCATTAAAACTTTTGTAAAATTTTAAAAACCAATTTTTAATACTTTTAAACTTAAAATTTGACTCAGTGATACTTAAAGGAAAAAAAATTTGTTTTAGAAAAAGCTTTTGCTTTTAGAATAAAATTTATTAGTTGATTTTTGCTATCAATCTACACATATTCATCTGTAATATGCATGAGTTTTATTTGATTTGGCAACCAAAGTGCTTTGGTTGCCAAATAAAAAAAATTATAATAAAAAAAACTAAAAGCATAATATTTAGAAAACAAAGAGAGAAGTAGAACTAGTAAAATATAATTCATGATAAAATTTTCATTCATTTGTAAATAAAATTTTACATTAGGTAGGTCTGTCAACAAGATTTGTCATACATAACTTTTTGCATCTATCCATGCAGCAGAGCAATTGTATGTATATAATAAGAGATCAAAGTGGCTTGGATCTCTCATTATATACATACAATTTAAAAAAAAAATTTTTTTAGAAATTTCATGTGTGTTTCAATAATGCACTCTAAGATTTTATGTTTCTTTTGGACTCTAAGATCTTGCACATGTAGAGCTGACATTTATTGCTTTACAAAAACTCTTAATTCTGATTCATTGTTATTGCTAAACTTATTTTTTACACTTATTTAATATTATTAAATTGCTCAGACCAACAAACTGGAAAACACACATGCTTATCTCGACAATATAATCATTGGTGGAAAAGATGCCCAAGAGCACGATAAAAATCATAGCCGCTTTCTACATGCAGCTAAAAATGCCAACAAAGAAATAAATAAAAGAGCAAATTTAAAAAACTCATATCGAATTCTTAGGCCATATAATTGAAAACAGAACCTTGAAACCTGACCCAAAAAGATATGAAGCTTTTATGAATATGCCCAAAAACCTCAAAAGAACTAAAACGAATGATAGGTTTGTTCACCTATTAAGCAAAACGGATACGCTTCACAAGTTAACTCTTCCACCTACTCAGATATAGAGAATTTTCTAAATAGGGCCTGACCCACATTTTAAAGAAGCAATTAAAAAGCTCAAAATTAAACTTGTAGAAGTTTGCCTAGCCTCAGCCAATTTCAAAATTCCGCTAACTATTAAAACAGATGCCTCTGACACAGCACCGGGAGGAAGATTACAACAACTAGACAGACCCGTGGCCTTCTTCTTAAAAACACTAACAAACGCTGAAAGGAAAAACGCAACTATTGAGAAAGAAGAGGCTGTCAGGCTTGGCCAGCAAGGCGTGTGATTTCCCGTCATAATATGACCACGCAAATACTATTTGATTTTACTTAACTTGACCATGGTTGTTAATAAAGTTTAAAAATTTGTATACGTTTTAAAAATGCGCTAAAAAAATTATCTTAACTCAACTATAAAAAAAACTTATCGTTGAAGAAGCAAAAAATTTTTGTAAAAAAAATAGCGAAAAACAAAATAAAAAAATAACTTAACTAAAACTAAAGTAGCAAAAATAAAATTAAAACTTAACTAAAATAAATAATAAACTATACCGATAAGATTACCTAAATTACGTTTAGAATAAATAACTTTAAATCGTTTATCTTTACTAATGTTTTTATAATTTAATATTATGCGAAACCCTTTTTAAATAAAGTAACCACTTACAACTGACAATTGTTTAAGAAACGCGTACATTTAAAAGTTTAAAAAAGATTCTTAACAATTCTTCACACAAAAAGTAAAAATAATTAAATTATTTATTTAAAAAATTGTTATAATTTTTTTTTATTTAAAAACATTTATAATAAAAAATAAATACTTATATAAATATAAAAGAACATATATTATTCATTAATGTTTTTATAAAAAATCATTAGTAGTGATTTGTTACTTTATTTAAATGCGTTTCAATAATATAAAAACGTAAGTAAAGATCAAAGCTATTTAATTCTTTAAAAGTCTTTTTTTTTTTCTTCTCAGCAAAAACTTTAATGATTCTAATATAAAGTTAAGAGACCTTATTAAAGTCATCGCTTATAAAAATTTTTTTTTTCTTTTTAATTTTTATTTTTGTTATTTTTACTTATAAAAAAATCTTATATAATTAAATAATATAAATAAAAAATTATACAACTTTCAATGATACTTTAATTAAAATCATTAGCTACTTTATTTAAAAGCGTTTTGCTAATAAAAAAACGTTAGTAAAGAAACTGTGTCAAAATTATTTATTTTCAACATAATTAAAAACTAATTATTTCAGCGCATTTGTTTAAAATCGTGGTTAAATCATCAAAACGAAATATTATATTAAGACTTGAAATCACACGCCTTCCTGGCCTGGGCTGTCATAGTAGAATGCTGTAGAAGATGGAAACTCTTAAATAATTCAGTACTATATATTATTATAATTAAAAATCAAAGATCTATTTCCCTTATTTTTAATAAACAGAGTTCAACGAAAATTAAATGTGAAAAACTAACTTGCTGGCATTTAGAATTAGCAGACATTATACAATTTTATACAAATCAGGAAACTAAAATATTGTAGCCGGTGTCCCTTTTTGATGTTATTCAACTTAAAATACCAATAAAACTTTTTACACTATTCATTCCTAACTATGCTATCCCAGAGTTAAAAGAATGGTACATTATTGCAAAAATTAAAAAACCAAAAAACCAAAATGTAGTGACACAACAGCTGACACTGTAATACAACACCTTTTCAGTCTCTTTTCATTATTTGGTGCACCATCAACTATACACACAGTTTGAAAGTATAAAACTCAAAGTATTTCTAGAAAGAAATAGTGTCATTAAAACACGAACTACTCTATATCACCCAAAAGGCAATGATCAATATAAAAAATAATTGGAAAAATTCTTAGTCAGGCCCTGAAAACATTAAGTCTTGAAAAAGATAGATAAGGGGTAGCATTGCAAAAGACTCTATTGTCTGTAAGAGAACTTCTGTGTACTGCTACTAATGAAACACCCCCATCAGAGGATGATAAATTATTAACACTCATCAATAATAGGTAGGGAACTACCAAACTTCCTAACAAAACAGGTATCAACAATCCTAAAGAGTTGTTAGATAAGAATAAAGGGAGATCTACTTGTTGACAGTTAATCTTTTAAAAACAGTATCGCCCCACTTTGCACATGTCAAATTATTCAACAACAACAAAAAATTTTAATTTTAATTTACCTCCCCAAAGCCATGAAGACCATTACAGTCAAGGAGGCTACTTTTAGTTTTGGTTACAACCCTCTTAACTCTATAACTCTGAAACTGGAACCTTGATGAACAAGGCCGCTGCGTGGAGAAACAAGTTGAGCGCGGTACTACCAGGGACATGGTAGGGATCGAACTCGTAACTTCTCACTTATGAGACTACCGCATCTCACATTACCTACAACAACAATACCTAGCCAACCTTCTAAACAAAAAGTTCCTACTCCTGACACACAATCTAATATATCCTCAAGAACAGGATGTACAATTAAAAAGCTAAAGTTTCTTGATTACTACTTTCCTTCATTGATTGTTGTCCGAGAGTAAGTCATTACACTGTTTTAAGAATGTTTTATACACTCGTATAAAACTTTCTTAAAACAGAGAAGACTGTTATATTTTAACGTGTATCTAATTAATATCACTTCCTGTCATTTGAAATAATACGGTTGAATGAACTGAATTTATTTCCATTTTTTAGTTCTTAATATATGTTTAACTTTATATTTGATAAAAGCCAAAATATTTGAGATTAAATATTCAAGACTTTTTTATTACGGTTTCATAACAATTTAACCATATTATTTCAAATGACAGGAAGTGACCTCAATTAGATAGGTGTTAAAATATATTTTATATATTGTTATATATTTTATATATACTATATACTGTTATATATAACAGTTAATGTCTAATTACCAACAAACAAAAAATCAAAAAGAAAAATATTTTTCATCCACTTTAATAGAATAAACCTTTTTTTTTTTAATTTTCTTTTTTATCACTCCTGTTTATCACAATAGTTGTGTATTGGCCAAGTTGTTATCACAATAGTTGTGTATTGGCCAAGTTGTTATCACAATAGTTGTGTATTGGTCAAGTTGTTGAAAGAAAAAACAGTATAACTATAACAGTTAAGTTTTATATATTAACTCATAGCAAAATATTCAATTAACTTCTAATCAAGTGTTTATATCATTTAAAATATATATATGTAAATATATAGAGGTATCTAAAACTACTTATTGCGCACAGTAAAAGTTGTTTATCATTTGATTTTTTTGTTTCAATTAGTCATAAAAAGTCACTAATTTATTCAGAAACTCTTATATGTAATAGAGTCGTTACCAATGAAGAGTTATGTAATATTAGTTTAAACGAAATTCACTCATGCTTTGTTTAGAATGGATACAGCAGAGAATTTATAAATAATAGGACTATCCGCAACAAATCAATAGAACGCATTAAACATATTAATTCTTACTAGGGCATGGAAACCGGTAATGAGAAACCGGTTTTTACCAGTAATTTTTATTCCCAAAAACTACCGTTACCGGTTTTTTCTCAATCTATTACCGCGGTTTTAAAAATGATATTTTGTTAATTAAATAATTTGGTATTTTGCTTTCATTTTAATTTGGCAACTCCTAAAAGAAGCAACACAGTGAGAGAAAGCAGTTCTTTGATGAAAAAGCAATAAACACAAAGATGACCTTCGTTGCAGGAAACAATAATTTCGAGGTATGGAAGCACTTCTTACACAGCAAGGATCTGCAGCTGGCGAAGTGCAAAACTTGTAGCAAAGAAATCAAGTGCAAAGGTGGATCTACCAGTGGTATGAGATCTCATCTCAAATTAATGCATCATATCCAGGCCGATGCTATGAAACAAGTATCAGCCAAAGTTGAACAAAAAGTTGGAAAAATTGATCACTTCTTTGTGACCCAAAAAGATTCCTTGGCAGTTGTCTTGTCCGAGTTAGTCGCCATTGATGGATTACCAATTCGAGTACTGGCAAAAAGTCAACGTTTAAGAGCGGCATTGGGAGCTCAAAGATACCACTTGCCAAAAGATGCAAAATCGATCAAAGCAATTATTATGAAGCACTGTTTTGAGGTTAAAGACATTTAAAAAAAGCAGTAAAGAAATGAAGAAAGACAAAATTTGTTTTTGCATTACTCTTGATGAATACACATCATCTCGTAACAGAAGGTTTATTAATATCAATGTTCATGTCAAGAATCGGCATTGGAATTTGGGAATGGTAAGAATTTTTGGCTCAATGCCAGCGGATAAAGCTGTGACCATTGTTAGAAAAAAGCTAAAAGAATTTGGAATTTGTCTGGACTCTGATATTGTGGCAGCTACAACTGATGGAGCTGCTGTAATGAAAAAATTTGGAAAAGTTATTTACCAACCCATCAATTGTGCTTGGCACATGGCATCCACTTAGCAGTCTGTGATGTTTTATTAAAAAAATCATCTTAATTACTGACACTTTCAGGTAGTAATTGAAGATGATCAACCCCCTGAAGTCCGTCAAGATCTGAGACACATTATTTTAAAAGTAAGATGTTGTGTACGCCTGTTTCGCAAGTCCCCTGTCAAAAACGATGATATTCTTCAAAAGCACGTACTAGCTGAGTTTAAAAAAGAATTATCACTTATACTTTACTCAAAAACCAGGTGGAACAGTTTGGCGGACATGATGTCTCGATTTGTTAAGCTAAAGAAGCCTATCAAGATGTCCTTGATCGAAAATTACATAAATTCACATTTGATAAAGCCTTTTAAACTGTTGTGTGTAAATTAAATATTTTAATTTACTGTTTAAAATTAAACTGTTGTGTGTAAATAAATATTTTATTTTGTAAATAATATTCATTTTTATTTAATATTTGAAATTAAGTGTTTTTCACATTTCTGATTTTTTTTATATATATACTTAGAATTGAATTACATCTAAAGATGGAAATCAAATCATAAATCACACTCATGTTAAAGATCTTATTAAAATAAATCTCAGTGAACAGTTTTTTAAATCACTTTTGAAAACAAAAATGATTAAATATGCAAAACAAGTGTAAAACCACCATGGAGATATGTATACAGCGGTACACATTAGTGTGATAATAACATATGCAAATAAAACATTTAATTAAAATTTAATGAAATTCTTGCTGAAATGTAAATGCCCTGAGTGCACTACTTATTGGTCAAGCTGTTTTATAAAATAATTAATATTATATAATTTTTACATAATTAGAAATAATTTACCTGTAATTAAACATCATTAAAAACAAACTTATCCATAAATTATTAGTTAAGTTAATATCCAAAATTTTATTTTTAAAGATATTCAAAATATTGGATTAAAATAAAAACATTAAAAAATACCTGCAAGACCTGAGCAACTAGCTCGCCACCATGGCGTTTAGAGTTCCTATCAACCTATCAAATAAAAACAAATCATTTATTATAGTTATTGAAATAACATAATGATCATTCTGGAACAGACAGTGTGATCTTGCTTGTCTTGTGTTTCAGAGTTTGAGGTTTAAGCAAGTGTTGTTTCAATGAATCAAAAATTATATAAAAATTAAATCCCCTTTTATATCCCCAGTAACCTTGGGGAGGTGAATACAGTAATAAAAAAGTACAAATTTAGTCTACATTTATCTCATCAACAAATATAAATTATGTTACCTTTATGAATTAAATATTTAGATGTATACAAGTTGGGATATGAATTGAATCCATATATGAGATTGTATGAGATTGTACAAGTTGGGATATGAATTAATTCCATTAATGTGATTGTTTAAGTCAGGATAGATTGAAATTTTAAGTTATGTATTTTTTATTTGTAGTTTTATTTTAGTTTTTTTTCAAATTAAATTATTGGAAATTTTTTTTTGCTGTAAAGAAGCTGAAATATAAAAAAACGAAAATCCTGGATATGACTCAAAATATCATAGAGAACAACTATAACTTTAAAAAGTTCATAAAGTTGATCAATCTTAATCAAACCAAATAATTTTATAGAGGCAGACATAATGGACTCAAGAATGTTTTCAAAAACTCAATACAATTATGTCAATTGTTTATAAACTTTATATATGAATAAAAAAACTTAAAACAGTCAATTAGTTAAAAACTTTAAATTAAAAAAAAAAAGTTTAACATTTTAAAAACTTTTTTGGAATACGGTTGAACAATGTTTGTTCAGATTCTTTGTTTGTACTCTCAAATCAAATTCTTAGGCTGTCTAATAATTCGAAAAAAGTAAAAATTTCCTGTGAAATAGAAGATATGCTTAGTAAAAAATATGGAGCTATTGTGATACACAAGAAGCTCATTTCTGAAACAACCTGACAAAGAAAATAAGTGTGATAATGAAGAGAAGATATTTTTTAACCTTGAGGAATTATACATTACTTTTTGCGTTACTTGCCAAAGGTCTCAATGCTAATTGCAAAAGGTCTCAATGTTATATAGCAATGGAGCTCATTAATATTGAGATTAGGCATGCTAGCAATTAGCTTCTGGTAGCTAAAGTCAAAATTAATTTAAAAAAATATACTATTTAATATAAATTTAAGACAATATTTTGTTCATTTAAATAATAATCAAACTAATTATGCTAATTTATTTTATTTATGTTAAAATCATTTAACATTATTAAAGTAAAAGATATAAAGATAAGTAAGATATAAAGAAAGTAAAAGATATAAAGACAACAGTTTTTTTGGATTACAACTTGTACTTGGTACTAAATTCAATTAAGAATTTACAATAAGTAATTGTAATATTATTTTTAATCAAAATATGATTTAATTATTTTTAATTATGAAAATAATAATTTATTTTTTTTCTTAACTTAAGAATTCTGTTTTTAACTTCTTTTAAGTTTTTACTTAAGTTAATTTTTTTTGTAAGCTGCTGTTTACCATAGCTTAATGAAATTTGTATAAACTTATTTTGATGTCTGCTCACTCCAAAATAAACACTTTTGAAATTTTTTTTCATAAAAGTGGAAATTTTCATTGGATAATGTCATGTTTTCCAACTTGATTGTCAAGAAACTCAGGTAGGTGCCTAATGAAAGCACAACCTTTGAGTGTAGATATCATCATGACAACCCTACTACTCGCAACATGCAATCAGTACTTGAGGCTTTTTGTTGAGTAAAGGATAGAGATTGTACCTCAATAAAAATACTCATACTGGGCTGTTAACTATATCCAGCGACTGCCCTGTAGGCAAAGACTTTAAAGATAAGCAAAAAACTTCTGTTGACCAGCCTCACATTCTTTCCTCATTTAATAAGCTGGCATAGATGTAAACTTGTGTCAAGTTGTTTTTGCCTAAAATATTCAAAGTTGGACCTTTTTGACTCTTCTCATGGATTTTTGCTTGTGCTTCTATCTGAGTGGCTATGCTACTCTTTGTTATATCCTAATGAGATTACAACTCAAAACTCAGTTCTGAGCATAACAGTTCTGAGGCCAGTTGGTCCTAAAGTTTCCCAAACTTTTTGTTAGCTCTCAGTGGCTGATTTTATTAACAGCTGTATAATATCAGAGTATTAACAGTGTTATCTAGTGCACGGAAATTGTGCCCATAAGTGCTTTTGGTGTAAATTGTTTAAAAAACATAAGAAGCCTTTTGTTGTGACTTTGGATTGATTCAGCATTGATGGCAGTTGTCTTTTAGTCGCAAAGACTTCAAAATCAGTTACTTCACCTGGGCGTATACTTACAAATCAATCATCAAATTTAAATCATTAAACTATTATTTTATATGCTTTTACCTAACATTTCTTAACTCAATCACCTTTCTTTTTTTTCTTTAATCTAAAAGAGTGCAGAGTTTTCCCAAGACTTGAGATTCATCCTATTACTTCTTATTACTACCTTAAAGCTGGCTGAAATTCTTCTTATGATTTTCATTGTGATAGTCCTTGAAATGTTGTCTTTCTGCTGATATTATGCCTCCATTAGAATTATCAGGATTCTAAAATACGCTAAAGCTTTTACATTTTTTCTAGTTGTTTTTAAGTTAAGCCTCTCTCTACCCCATGATTTTTTCCTTCTTGTGTAGCTACTGTTTCTAATCATAACCATTGCTTTCTGAAAGCTTTAGAAAATGATTTAGAAAAAATGAAGTTCATATTTTCTTCTACAACTTTTTAGACAACACACATTACTTTATTATTGCAAGAAATTGACACAAAAAGGTATTGCCTGATGCTAAGGTGTGTTGTCGTCAGATTATTCCTCATTATATCTCTGAGATATAATGAGGAATAATCTGAGATAAAAAATGAGAAAATATCTCATATTTTAATCTCAGAAATTAGATTCTAGAGATTTTTGGGAAAAAAAATTTTGGAAAATATACTATGTTATTAAAATATAACTACATTATTATTAAAGACAAGTCTAACATTTTAAACTCTCATATGTGAATTTTTGAACTCTCATACATGGATTTTTGAACTCTCATACATGGATTTTGAACTCTCATACATGGATTTGAATATTTTATTCAAATATTACTATTATTATTAAGGTTATTTGTTACTTTAACTCTTCTGCAGCTTGTGGTCTAGACAAAGTTCATTCAATATTCAATATTAGACTTGTGGTTCAGACAGCACTCCATTCACAGTCTAAGTGTTTTCCAGAATTCTCTTCAATGCTCTTTAAATTATTTAAAGAAGTGCTTAACCGAATCTTGTTTTTCTGTCTGCTTGAAATGACATCTGTGATTCTAATTTTTAAAAGTTATAGAAATTGTTTTGACTCCTCTAACTATCACCCAATCAATCTTCTTACCATTATTATCAAACTCTTTAAATTCATTAACTTTATATTCAATTCACAAAATAATATTATCTCATCTTGAGTCTAACAACTCTCTGATAATTAATAAAGATTTCGAACCTCTCATTCTATTTCTGACTAGCTAACCTTTAAAACAGAAGTTTTTATTGTGCATTAGATGGAAGCGGTGAGACAAGGGATCAATATTTAAAAGAGCTGGTTTATTTCATAGGCTTCACATGGTGTATCAGGAAATTTTTTTCAAATTATTATATCATTCCTTTCTAACGGTAGTATAAAAGTTGTCTTTGGTTGACAATACTCTCTTTTACTTCTAGTAACATCTGGGTTATTATACGCTTTCATCTTTGGTACTGTATTGTTCTTCATCTGTGTTAATAGCTTTCCTGATAATCTAACCTTTAAAGTGTTTTATTCGTTAATGATACAACTATATACTCCAATCAAAACAAAATGTCTTTTTGATCATCTAAACAATTGTCATTATTAGTTTAATAATCTTAAATCTGATCACTTGTCACTGACAGCTTGGGGCTTGCCGTGGCTGGTAAATTAACTTGTTTGTTTTTTAATCTTAATTTGAGAAAACGGAAATTAGAACATCTGCTAATATTTACCAGCTGACACCATATTTAAACTTTTTATAAAGTACAAGTCTTGGCCCGGCTTACAGGGCGTGCGGCCCGGTTCTTCAAACAGGGCCCCCATTTAGAGAGGGCCCCTTTCCACAAAAATATATTCCTGTTACAGTTGCATCTGCAGAACGAACTTTTCAAAGCTGAAGTTGTTGAAATCGTATTTGCAATTTTTAATGTCTCAGGAGATGTCTAAGACTTAATGGGTTGGCGGTTATCGCGATCGAGCATAAGCATTTGGAGAAAATTAGATATGAAGAGTTGATTGATAATTTTGGTTTTAGAAACGCTAGGAGAATTGCACTTTTCAAATGAATATTTTATTTTATAAAACTGGTTTTTATATTTGTGTTGTTATTTATAAAAAAAAAAGTTAGTTTAGGGGGGCCTCATTTTATATTTTGGCACAGGGCCCCTGATATCTGTAGATGGCCCTGATTCTTGTATGTTGCACTTTGAACTTAAAAGAGCCTTTTAATAAGTCAAGCATTTTAATAACAGATACCTGATATTTACATTTATTTCTGCTACTACAGCTCTAAATTTTCAGCTGCAATATTTTGTTGAAAATACTAAAATGGATAAATTATGAATTACTTCCAGTAAATTTAATAGAACTTTGAATTTGAATAGAACTTTGTTTATAAAATCTGATTTGGTAAAAATTTTGACTACTTTTGCTTTAATATATTATAACCAATTTAAAATTGTTTAAAAAGCTAACTATGTTGCTAGACGATTTTATGATTCGTATGATTTATTTATTTTTATCATTTACTTTCCATATATAGATTGATATGCTCTTTATTTATTTTTATACTTGTTATTGCTTTGATTAAGCTTTTTTCAAAATAAACTTGATTTTTATTTGCATGAAATTAAACTTGTGAAATAACAATAATAACTATTGTACAATGACATAAGATACTGTAAAGCTACTACTAGGATTTGAAAAATTATAGTTTCTTATCACTACACAATTTGTCTAGAATTTTGTAGCAAGAAAAATTATTGAATTGGTCAACCAAGTCAGCTTCTATGATCTCATCTGTCAAGTTATTCCATGGATTAGTTACTTTGTTGAAGAAATAAATATATACTTGCTTTTAAAAAAAGAACTACTCAAAGTGTATTTGTGCTGACGTAGGTTGAGGGCATATTTGAAATTTTTACTTTTTGAATCCAATTAATATCTAGATTGTGGTCAATTGCTGTGCAAATTTGGTGTCCCTATCTGAAACAGGACGTAGACAAAATTGAAAATATTCAATGTAAAGCAACCTATATCCTGTTTCAGATAGGGACACCAAATTTGCACAGCATACTCAAGATGTGGAGGCACAAATAATATATATAATTTTTTAACTATACTTATATCTAAATTTTTGAAGGTTTAATATATATATATATATATATATATATATATATATATATATATATATATATATATATATATATATATATATATATATATATATATATATATATATATATATATATATATATATATATATATATATATATATATATATATATATATATATTGTATCCAAGTGACACTAAAAATACATATGTAGTATATGTATACCTTTAAAATTAATCCACTGAATATTAAAAAAAAAGTTTGAAATGCTGCTCCAACAAAAGCATTTATAACAGTCAAAATTTGAATTATTATTCCTAAGACCATTTTACTTGGCTAATGGTTATCTGTAGTCTTGAAACTCCTAATTATAACCATTACGCAAAATCAGATTTAGTGTCGGAATTAAGGGTTATCGTTCTTTAAGATGATTCAAAATTAGACTTTGTATACTTAATAAAACGCAGAATGAAAAAGTTGTAAATATATTTGAATAAGTATGGAAAGTATGGACTTCATAAGTCTGCGTTTTATTAAAAAGTCAAAATATAACTTTGGATCATCGACTGATCTCAAAGCAAGGGCGGATCAGTAGGTATGACAATGGAGGCGATCACCTCCTCTTCTCCTTAAAAAGTTTTGAAACTTTTTATTTTTGTAAGTTTATATGTTAAACACTGCAAGTTGTTTGAAAACAGTATAGTTAGGTGTCTAAATAAAATTACAATTTTATTAAAATTATGTGGTGCGAATTCAAAATTGTGTGATTGCTTGCTTACAAATCAAAATATCTGAAAATTCTGAAAATCGTCCCCCCCCCCGCGCCCTTCTTACAAAATTGTTTGAGTCCCCCAAATCACAAAAAAAATTTTAACCGCCCCCCTTACGACATGGTCTGGATCCGCCCTTGTCTCAAAATATAATATATAATGTTATATTTTGAGATCAGTAGCATCATCTTAAAGATCGTTAAGCAGAATTAAGTTAAAAAGATAAAAGTCGAATAACTTTAATGAACCGTCCTTAGGATGGCGCGAGTGAAGCAGCCGCTCTAGGCCATCCTAAGCGCAAGCAATCAAAACTTTTACTTAATGTTAACGAGAGTAAGGCCTCGCGCAGCAACGTCTTACTCTTGTTAAAAAATAAGTAATAGGCGTTACTGTCGTTAAAACATAAGAAAAAATAAGAAAAAGTTTTGGTTAGATAAGAATAATATCATAACTTACGCGCCAAAAATATCTAATTACCCGCGCAATTATTCGTTAATTAAAAAACAAATCAACAAGATTATCCTTCGCACGTGATAATAGCGAACAAAATAATGGAAAACATAGTTCGAAGCTATTGAAGCTCTTCTTGTAATGACGCCGCAAATGGAGGACTCCGTTGTTTAACAGCAATAAAATATTTTTTTAAAGAGTGAAAAAGTTAAAAAAAAATTAATAGATAAGGCGAAATTTTCATTTTGTTTTTTAGTTATGAAAAAGAAGAAAAAATAAATCATCTAAAAAGAAGAAAAGAAAACGAATTAAATTATAGAACATAAAATAAAATTCAAAAGTAACGTAAGTAAAATATAAATAATAAAAAAAGTTAAATAAAAAAAAGGTAAAAAATGAATAGGTTGCACACCGGTCTTTAGAAATTAATCCATAGGCATTTTACATGCCCTGCGCTAGCCATAGCCTCAACCTCCTAATTTGGGACGCAGCAAAATGTTCACCTAAATCTATAACATTTTTTGGTGTTGTGCAAAGAATTTATGTACTTTTTTCTTCGTCAACAATGTGATTGCAAGTTTTCGTTAAACACGTACCAAATCTGACTGTAAAAAGGTTCTATGACACTCATTGGGAAATTAAACTGGAAAATGTAAAAGCGCTTCGATATCAAATTAAGGAAGTTCATACTGCATTAGTTGAACTAATTGAGATTAATGAGGATCCAAAAGCCAATAGTGGAACACCATCAGTTATGAATGAAATAAGTAGTTATGAGTTCTTGCTAGCCCTATGTATTTGGTATGATGTACTGTTTGCAGTAAACAGTGTAGGCAAAAGCCTACAGGCTCAAAAAGTTCACCTTTGAGTTGCGTAGCAGTTACTTCAAAGGCTAGTTCAGTTTTTTCAGAAATTTAGAGCTGAAGATTTTGTGGCTGCAACATTGTTAGCAAGAGAACTTAGTGAAACTCTTGGTGTATAGCCTAATTTCAAAGAAGCCAGGCAGAGAAAGAAAAGAAGAATGCTTGAGTACGAGGAAGAAGATGATCCTACGGCAGGATCCGACAAACAAATATTTAAAGTGGAATATTTTGTTATTGCAGATACTGCATTACAGTCCTTGAAAATAAGGTTTGAATAAATAACTAATAAAAATACTGTGTTTGGTTTTTCGTATCATGTCAAAAAACTAAACACAGTAAAAGAAAATAAACAATTTCAAAAGTGTAAGGACCTAGTATCGTTTCTAAGTTTTAAAGAAGAAAAGGATGTTTGTGGAAATGATATTTTTTCTGAATTTAAGGTTCTTCGAGAACTTCAACCGGCTGAAATGGAAACAGCTGTGGGGATTTTAAGACTTACTCACCAGATTCAAAACCCATTTCATAACGCATTTATAGCATATAGAATTTTACTGAGTATACCTGTAACTGTGGCAAGCGCAGAAAGACTTTTTTCATGCTTGAAACTTATCAAGACATATTTAAGGTCATTTATTTAAGGAAAAGCTATCATCCGTTATCAATTTAATCTGACACAACAGCCAAAATCAATTTTGATGACATTATTGACGACTTCGCTGGAATGAAAGTGAGAAAAGTACAGTTCTTATAAGGTGAGTTTTAGTTTTGACATTTACGCTTTCATCCTTTGAATGCAGTTTTAAAAATTATCTAACCATAGACAATTGTTTTTACACTACAATAATACTGTATCATTTTTTATTGGTTAACAAGAACAACTTGTTTTTATTAATTAATATTTTCCAGATGTAAACACTTATAAAATAACATCTACCTACCTATTTATTATGAGCACCCTTCATATCGATTGCCGAAAACATAATATGTGCAAATAACATTACTATTTTTTTTAAATGTGTTATATTATTCATAACTGATTATTCAATAATAAGCCAACAAAGAAAAATTTATTTTAATTCACTAAACTAATTCATTTATTTCTTGTCAGACAAAAATTATTATTTATTTTACATTATTTGGCCTTTAATAACTTTAAGAATAAGCTTTATTGTTATTATTCTAGAATATTTTATAAAACACTTAGTCCTTTTAATAAACATACATAAAAGTAACAACTCAAAACTATACCAACGCGAAATTTATGTTTTGCACTTACACAACTCTTTCCAGACAGTAAGAGATAAAACTTTTTTCTTCGTCAAAGCGTTTAAAATGACGACTTTCAAAAAGGCCTCGCAAAAATGTTTTGCTTCAGGCCTCGCATTTTCTATGGACGGCTCTGATCCCAAGACATCATTATCATCATCGCCTAACAATATTTCGATAAATTTATATTTGCAACATGTACAAATTTTTAAATAAGTTCAATATATTATTTCGTAATTACTGAGTTTTGAAAATCAATAATTTTATAATTTGAAATTAATGATTACTTCGTAAAATGATCTATTTACCCGAGGAGGAAAAATTTGCAAATTGAAAATCTGAAACTGCAGCAGAATTTAGTTTTGGTGGTATGAGTGAATCTAATATCTCATTTTCCTTTGGTTTAGTAAAATTAATATAATCATTTACATCAACATCATCATCTTTTTCTGCATCTGGATCCTATATCTTTTTCTGCATCTTAGCTAGGTTGACAAGTGTGTGCTCCGTTATCTTCTTTAAAGCCGTTTCTTATTTTATAGTAGTATTAGTAAAAACACAACAGGCTAATATCAATCGTAAAACAATTGATCTCAGTAATATCTGCTTTTTTTTTTTTTTTCAGTGGCTTAAATGAAGGGCAATTGATTTGCTTAAGCCAGTTTAATGTTTGTGAAGGCGTTTCAATTATGTATATTGGTTCTCGATAGCAATATTAATAAGCTCAAGGAAGTTGTGGGAATCGTGTCAATCCAGAAACAACAACCGAAAACATTGTAGAACGTTCATACGTAAAACGATAATACTAGCAACAGAGCAAAGTAAACAATTACAACAACAAGTAACTAGTAACAATTTATTAGTAGTAATAACAATTTTCCCAGTGAGCCTGTTTCTTGGTATTGTGTTTGGTACGTTATACAATATTGCTGCTTTACGCTCTGAAAATGGCTCTGCTCTGACATGGTTAATTGCACTCACCATATTTTCTTCACTCTATTTCAGGAACATGCCAAGTTTCTTAACAGTGACAGACTAATCAATGGAATGATTAGAATTATGGATAAAAGTTAAAAAAATTTCATTTGGTAGCTGTTTTTTTGTTACTTAACAAATGTCATCAGCGCTAATATTGTAAGTTGAAAGGTGTTACACCACCATAAAGATGAGTTGTTATTTTGTAACAGGACCTAGATAAGTTAAACTATAGTATAGAACGTCATATCAATTTAATAAAATGTTCAAAATTTTCTTGAACTACAAATAATAACGTTTGGTGAAAAACATGTATTTGTAACCTAACCCTAATCCTAGGCGGGGTAATTTGTGGAGGTAATGTTCGCGACCCAGACATTGCCGGGTAAAAACAGTTTTGTTTTTGATTTTTCCAGGTAAATTTCTGGTAAATCTCTGCAATATGACTTAGTATAACACGCCACATATATTCTCGCTCATCCGGGCAAGGATGGGTGTATTGGACAAGGATATGTTTATTCAGCGGGTGAGATTGAGTTATTTTGGTTGGATGATATACAACATAATCTACAATTTCAAACGAATGTAAACTTTGTAATATTTATAGAATAAACTATGGAAAACATAATAAAATTATAATCTAAAATACTCAAAATTATAATAACTAATTGAAATTACACAAAAAACATACTAAAGCAGCCGTAACGTTTGTGTTCACTGACATATAAGCGATCAAAGGTGATATGCGAGATTAAATGATAGGCGAAATAATACTGACTTATCCAAATTGAATTTAAAAAATCACTTAAGAAGTTACGTAAGAATATTACTTATACTGTGTACATTTTTGTTAAATAAATTAATTTTTAAAAGCATAGGTGTTTTATATACATTTAATGAAATAACAATTTAATCTTTTCAAGATGATAATAAAATTCATATCTACAAGCTTTCTGTTTCGCAAAAGTATCAATAACTTCATCAAAGTTTAAAGATCGGACCAAAGTATTTTTGATAGACAGATTAGTTACGTAATCTGTCTTGTTCCATTGGTTTTCTTAAAAAAAAATTTTTTTTATTAATTTTAGTATAGAAAATGATCTTTCAGCACAAGCTGCAGTCACAGGAGTCGTAACAAACAACATTAATGAAGTTCATACTTTAGGAGAGCTGCACAATTTAGAATAATTTTTTGTTATTAATAAGTAAGCTATGTTCTATAACACACGAAGCCTTTTCTGTTTTGTCTCAGAAGCTGGAGCATAAGAAAAGAAATTTCAAAATATTCAGACATGTCTTCAATAAATAAAAGTTAAGAGCTTTTTAAAAAAGATCATTCAAATTTTCAAATTTCAAATTTCAGTTCATTCAAATTTTGCAAAGTAGCAAGTTGCAAAACACTAGCATCGGAAACAATTACTTTTTTTTAAAAGGAAACACAATTTCAGTTGAATTATCATGATGTCTAATACTCAATATAACATATTCTTTTTAAATATTTTTTTGGATTTGAACACGCTCATCTATGCAAAATTCGTCAAAATGAAGTTTTGCATTTCTCTGAAATGCATTAGTAAATGGACCATTTTTCTGCTCCATTGTTTGCTTACTGTCTTAAATTTTCAAATTCATAATAATAACTTTCCAAGGCTTTGAGACAGAAACATATTTTTAAAATCTTTAAGGCGTTCGAAAAACTGATGGCGTTAGACTCAAGGGCTTTAGAGGTTGTATCGATAGTTTGCTGAATTTTGCGGTGTCCTTTTTTAATTTCACAAAATGCAACTACTGAACGCAGATTTATATCAGAATCAAAATTTATGTTTTTCATAAGTTTTGTTTAAAACCTTTTAACTAGTATAGAACTTATTTCATAATCAGTGCAGTCGTGTAGCAACAAAGAACTTTTTAAATTTACAAACAAGAACTTTTTTCAAATCTATGTTTTTTTATTTATAGCCTTCTTCTCACAGCAAGAGCATGATGTACATGATGTTATCTGGTCAAAATAAACATTTCAATTTACAATAATTCGCGCAGAGCTGAAAGTTGGTATAGACCTTGGGGACATTATTACAAATAAAATATTAAAAGCTCCCACCGATCCACACCTCCAAAAAAAAGTTGTAAAAAAAGGAAAAAGGTAAAAAAAAGGTAAAAGGTAAAAAAAAAAGTGTTTTATGACAGTTTCAATTATGAGAACATCGGCGCCATTATAAACTTGCTTCTCTATAATATATTCAGCTGTAAATTATTTTCATAGCATAAAAATGAAGCAAGACTTGTTGTGAATATTGTCAAGGAAATATTGGTACCGTCGTATATTGATCAAAAATGACATCAGAAGATAAATATTTTTGTGGTTCGACAAAATTTTTCTTATAATTAGTATAAACATCAAACTGCAGACAATGACCAAAATATTTATATACTGAATGTATTTATCAAAAATATTCAAAGCCAGCACCGTTTTTATTCATTGCTTTTAAGAAACATTTCACCAAACCCAATTTGATATGCAAAGGAGGAAGCACAATTGTCAGCGGTTCAACAAGTGGAATATGTTTGACGTTGTGGTATCCTGGGCTAAATTCTGTGCGTTTGCGCCATATCTTCTTCACATAATGATTTTTAGTGTCTCGGGTATCCCAGAGGCAGAGGAAACACATATACTTAGTGAAATCCAATTGCAGTCCAAGCAACAGGGTAACTACTTTAAGGTCACTACAAATAATTCACTTCTGGTTACCATAGCTAACACAGTCAAGTACAGTTTTCATTGTCTCGTAAGTTTCCTGCGGTCCCACTGCATGAGCTATTGGGATGGAAGGATATTTGTTTCCAATATGAATTAATACTGCCTTTAGAGACTATTTTGAGGAGTCGATAAAGAGACGCTATTAATTAGTGGAATAGGCACATCCAAGTTCAGTTAGCAATCCTTCAACATTTGTACAAAAGGTGATAATATTTTGTTTGATGAAATGTTTTTAGTACCTTTCAGGTGTTAACAAGTGCCACTCTTGTAGTCGAGAACCCAGAACCTCAGCTTTCGATTTTGATAGATGTAAGTCTCTGATTAGATCGCTCAGCTCCTGTTGGTTAATAAAATATGGAGCTGATTCCGTTTCAGGCATAAAGTCATTATCGTCAATTTCTTTGTTTGATTTATCGGATGTATCTGGAGAGGGCACGAGGTTGAATACACTTGATGAAGTTGGAATAGGCAGACTGTCACTGTGAGGTACTGGCAACTTTGCTGAATCACAAATTGGATACGTTATTTTGTCCTTTGTCTTTATAAAATGTTCCTAGATTTTTGTTGAACAAAAATAGCAGTCGGTGGTATGATCTCGAAGCTCCTTCCATATCATAGGAATGGCAAATGGCATACCAGTTGGTCTTTTTCCATCTAACCATTTAGTTAACCACATGTAGCAGTTGGTACAACTATACTGAGGCGCCCATTTTTAGCCATGATTTCCCACATTGAATCCAAAATAGAAGTTGTAAGCAGTAAAAAATTTTGAATTCATTTTTCTTTTCTGTCTTTTAGTGACATAATGATCACAAGTGTAACAGAAACTGTTTGAACTATTTTTACAAGATCTTTTGCATATTAAAGATATCCTACAATAAAATACAGATAGGATCTAAATTCTCCCTTAATTTTTACTGAAATTGAATATAAATATAAACTTACATTTACGCAATTTAAAAAAGAAATGTTTGAAATTGAAAGTGTGAGAAAACTATATCTTAAAACTGATTTAAGATAAAAAAAAAAAATTTAATTTCAGAAGAATCTGAACGTGGAGGATCAAAATGGATTCCATGAACTCAAAAATCTGATTTAGAAAAACCTTATGCTGTTAATTGAATCTAAAAAAAGTTTTTTTTTTGTTGCCCAGTGTTATAAATCTGATTAGATTATAGATTTTACACTATAAATTCTCAACTGTAGGTCTGATATCGACTCTAGCCAGATAAGCCACAATGGCAATGAAGGCGTGAAAAAAAAGTCAAAAAATGAAGGAGAAAGGAGTAAAACTTGGACTTTAAAAAATTGAATTGTTTAAAATAAAGGATGCTAGGGTGGGATAAAAAGTACTTTTTTTTTAATTTTTTACTGTTACACTCTTAGGTTTGTTTTGTATAACATAATAACACTGGATTTTTTTCGGATAGTATTAGGGAGTCGTTAAATTTTAAGGGTTGGTTGGGAAACCTAAAAATGTTTTATATTTTTTTAAAACCCAGCGTTCTTTTATTAGATAGATCAAATTTAGGGTTGTAACAGGAGAAATTATCAAAAAAGTAGTTTTCATTAAAACAAATTGGTTCATTGGCCAGATTTGATGAGCAAGGTTGCGTCAATTTTAATATTGTCAAAATGTGTGCTCTGATATGTTTATATGATCTTAGAATAAGAACAAAATATTTTTAAGGAGTTTTATTATCTTATCGCTTAGCCTTTATATAAAAAAAAAGACTCAAGACAAGTTTTCAGTAACCACGGATCCGATGCTAAAAAAAAAAAAGAAGGTATTTTAAAAGATGTTTTCAATTTTTCTTATTAAAAAGCGCCCAAGTAATCTCGTCAAATAAAATGTTTAACGTATCTTCGCACAAAATAGTCAGACGAAATATTGTCTACCTTGAGTTATCTATACTTTTATATTTTTTTTAAGATGTAATTTATTTCATAATTTATTACACAGTAATAACCATAATAAAGTAAAACGAGAATAACTGCTTACTAAACAATTGAGCGCATTTAGCAGATGAATGTCTGTTAAACAGCGTTTAGTTAAAAGTTTTTTAAAGTTGAAAAAAAAAGTTGCTTTTTTGAAAGAATTTAGAAATTATTTAACTAATATGGTTAGGTGGTTTTTAAGAAAAAAACTTTATAATTTTTAAGAAAAAATTATACTTTTATAATTTATTTCAACCCATAAAAAAATGTTCGTATTAAATTGAAATTTAATTTACTACATAAAAGTTTAGAACTTCAAACCTAACTTTAACGAACCTAACTTTAGCTCATTTTTAGTAAACAATTAGAATTTTATTTATGAAAATTGTTTATATAACATCAAATTCAATTTCATTTTAATTTATTTTAAATCGAGTGGAATTTTACTTCATTAAATCGTAAGGAAAACTATTGTGGACAGTTTGGCTAAGTTTACTCCATTAAGACAAATAAATTTACAATTTAAATAGTTAATAACTTAATTCTTTCGAAAAATAATTGTTTCGACATATTTACACTAAACGAAATTTAAAAAAATAACCATTTGACTAATAGAAAAAAACAACAAAAAACCCGGGTTATAAGATTAAATTTCAATGGTTTTTAGTTAAATATAAAGATATTGAATTCATAGAAATATTATTTCACGAGTATGTGACCATAAAAATATAATTTTAAGAGTAAACAAAAATCAAAAAATAGATTATTAATACAAAATATTCAGTAAAGACAGTTGAAAGAAGATTCGCAAAACAAAGAAAGGAATAAGCAATTATCTCAATTGACTGTCTTCTTCAGAAGGTGAAAGCAAAGTTTTAAGTTCAGCGTCGCCATCTTCATATGAAACGTTTTCATCATTCCAAGCTTGTTTTTCGCCAGATACAAATATGGCGTAGAAGACCATTCCTACAGCATAAACTCCAGTCGATATGAAAAATACGACACGCCACTCTTCTTGAGTCTACAAATTGAAATTTTTAAGCACAAAATTAAAAAGACACCAGCGTCTTGTTCATCGTGTAAACAATTGCTCGCATGATAATCACTAACATCACTTCAAAGTTATTACTGGATGTTATTACTGGATTAATATAGCTTATACTTTTTGTTTTCATTAGTTCTAACAGTTAATAATAATTTTACCTGCTAAAACTGGACTCAACAAATAAAAAAAACATTTGGTTTAGGGCTGAGCAATGCGAAGCGTAATACGTTTAAAATTACAAAAACAAACAAACAAAAAACATTTAGTGACAAAACAAACATCTGGGAAGTATTTTTTCGGGGGTATCGAATCTATTACAACCATAAAATTTAAAATTTGAGCACCCAAACCCACCAGATGACCATTTTTAGTAGCTAGATTTGACCCATTTAATGGGGAGTGTAATGGAACTTTTTTAATGTTAAATATTATTATAAAGGTCATCTCAGTCAGAAAGTTAGTTTACTTAGACTGGTTTATCTACTCAGACCATCTGGATTTGATCACTTAAAGCAAGAAAGTTACAGCTGTATCTAAATTAACAAGGTTATACATCAAATTATAGGTTTTTAAGGGCAAGGAATCTATTTCTGAAACCTGCCTTGACTACACTGAACTAGCTACCAGCCAGCTAGTGTTTATTTGAATGACTAGTCATGACAGTCAAACATTCACTAATTTTTTGATTATCTTTAAAAATTTTATAAAGACATCTGATTAATTGTGAAATTAAAGAAAACATCCATCAATTGAAAAGTTTTATATGCAAGTGTCAACACACAATATTTCTTTAAATGTCTTAAACATCGCAATGACAGAATTAATAGAAGGAAAACTCTGGTAAGCCTTTTAAATTTAATTCTAAGTAATTGTGTGTAACGCTGATCTAAAACCCCTTAATTTAATTCTGGGTAAGTGTCAAAGCTGTCTAAAATGATTTTCATCAACGAAATTTTTGAAATATTTTGAATCAATCAATTTGAAATTTTTTTTGTTATTAAGCAAATTCAACTCCCTTTCAAATAATACAACGGTAGTTTTTTAAAAAAAAAAGGTATTTGCAATAAAAGTGAGAAGTTTCATTTTGGACCAGTAGATTAAAAATCGTAAATAAATTTTAATAAATTTCAATTAATTCACCAGCAAAAAAGTATAAAATTCAAAAGAAAACTGCCAGTTGTATTATCAAATTGTGGAGTGAAGTTCTCGAATCAGAATAAAAATACTTTTTGATTGCAGATCAGAAAAAAAACAAGGTTGAAAATTGCTATGAAAAAAGCTTCAATGAAATCAAAAGTGAATTATAATGGATAATAATACCTATTTCATACTCAACCATTCAATGTTTCTAGGCCAGCAATTTTATACAAAGGGAACAATGCCTGACATTTTGCTTTAAAAAAAAAAAAACCAAAAAATTTGGCAAGAAAGTTATGGTTCGGCAACACATCTATTCATGTAGTTTTAAAACTCAGCCATTTTTCATGAACAGAAACATGAACTCTGAAGTTTACGTAAATGTTTAAAAAACCATGACAATTGGCCTGTCTTCTAGCCTGATCTTGCATCTTGCTATTACTCAAGAAATAATCGAATTGTATCAACAAGAAGGCGTCAATTTTATCTTGAAAGACAGGAATCCAGCAAATGTTGTACAACTTTGTTGAACTCAAATTTTTTGGAAATGCTTATGGAAGGTTTCGAATCAACCCGAAGATGATATTTTCTAAGCTTTAAGTTGGCGATTTTGTGATGATTTGTTACGAGGGGGAGGGGGGGTCTCCGATTTTGTGATGCAACTTTTTTTTTTTAATTTTGTTAAAAAATTGTTTCATAATATTAGGTACTGGGGTGGGGGAAGGAGGTGGGGGAGGAGGTCAATAAAATGTTACAATGCATTATGAGGAGGAAGGAGATCAAAAAATGTCAAAAATTGCGTGATGTAATTCATGGATGACCCCTTATAGAAACCCAATCATACTATACAAGTATGTAGACCATACTACACAAGCGAGGGATCATGGATGTTAAAAATAAAAACTTAAATTAAAGGTAAAAAAATTTTTACAACTAAATTGGAAAAGGCTTTTTTATAAAAATAGTAAGAATTGAAATGTTAGAAATATAATGATAAAACCAGTTTCAAAATATAGCTCCGCAAAACTTTTAGAATGGACAATTTTCATTGTGAATTTTAACTTACATTATCATTGCAACTGTAAGACATTACCTATAAATAGTATAAAAAAATTTGGCTTTCATTAAATAAAATTTTATAATGTAGCATAGTGAAACTCAAGACTTTTGTTTAAATAATTTTGTTTATCGTCATATGCAAATATTGCTTTAAAATTTAATTTTTCATTCCATACAGTGCAGAGCGAAATAAAATAAAATACAACTGTAAAATAGAGCCAGATAAGTGTTAAATTCTAACTAGATCATCAAGCAAGACAGATGTCAATATGTATTTAAATAATGTAATTGAACTAAAACAACAAATTTATTTTACAACATCTAAACATTAAATCAAATAATGTAAATATAAATAAACTAATACTAACTTCATTAGTAGTAATATATCCAACTAAAATTGGTGTAAACATTCCTGGAAAAGTGGCAATGCAGTTACTGATACCAAATAAAATGCTGGCATAACGTGGAGCAATATCTAAGTGGTTAACAGGAAAACCAGTCCAGGTAAGACCTCCTAAACCGACTGCTAATGTTAAGCCAATTATTGCTAACTGCTTGTTTGTTGTGTAACCAACTATGATAAGAAAAATGGCCTGAGAAAAGAAACCTAAAACAAAAATATTTACACAGGCATGATAACAGACATGCTTTTTGGCAACTTCAGGATGATCATCCTGAAAAGGACATCCATTTTTTACCATTATCTCTCATTTTTATTCTATATAACTGTTTTTGGTTATAAAAACATTGTAATCAAAACATATCTACCAACAAAGTGTAAAAAAGATGTCTACATTTACTTTTTTAATGCATCAAAATAAACAGGTATTTAGTAAAGGTTAAAAAAAAAGTATACTAAAAGTCTTTTAATGCCCCAATAAAATCTTTTGCTTAGTTCATTACTGACATCACCTAATTTTTTGAGAAAATAATCTAAATAACTGTGAAGGATGAATATTTTTATTATTTATGTTTGGTTTAAAATTCTAAAATTTCAAACATGTTTTTAACAAGTTCATTTTTGTAATAACTTTTTATTTACCAAGAAAGTCTTTTTCCACTTCTACAAATAAAGGCAATGCAGCTAACATAACTATTGTTCATTGATAGATAAATATTGGCATCTTTAATTAACTGAACTTATCAAAAATTCTTAAACCTGAAAACGATTTGCAATGGTACAGAAAACAATTACTCTTTTTTGAATTTGTGTTACTTCTTTATATTTTCTCCTCTTTAAATTAAAGCTGGTGAAACAAACTGTTTAAATTAAATCCTCTTTAAATTAAAGCTGGTGAAACAAACTGTTTCACCAGCTTTAATTTAAAGAGGAGAAAATATAAAGAAGTAACACAAATTGAGCCACTATTACTATATTTATATATTATATATTAATATATATATATATATATATATATATATATATATATATATATATATATATATATATATATATATATATATATATATATATATATATATTAATATATATTAATATATTACTATATGAATATGTACTACTATATTCATTTCAGTTTGCACCAGCCAATCTTTTTTAATCCAATGATTTGCACTATTTCTGTTACCCAAGTAAAGAAATTATGACTATTTGGTAAAACCAGATTGTTTTCTGAGCAGGATGTTTACCTCATCTTTAAATTCACACATATAAGGAACTGTCCATATATTATGATTTATAAATAAGGCTAGGGTAGGAAGAGATTTGTGGAAAAATTTGTGAAAAATTACAACAAAAAAATTCTCTCAGAATTGTTATTATAGTCACATGCATATAAACCAATATTTAACATAGATCCTAAAATATAAAGATAACAAGTGCTGTTTGAAACTTTCTTCTAAAAGTGCTGTTTGAAAATTTCTATTTCAGTGTAATACAAGACAAATTTCTTCCTTCTTCATTGTTGGCTGGGAAGAGAAACTTTGCGACAACATTTGAGGAAAGTCTTTTAATGAAAACAAAGGCAAAAACTCAAAAAAGATCATTGCAATTAATATGCTGTAACACATTTTTGATAGCGTTGTACTTCTTTTTAAGCATTGTGGAATGTCTTTTGGGTACCGCAGCATAAACATTAGTGTTGTGTAGCAGAACATATTTTAAGTTCAAATTAGACCCATCAATAAATAGCCTACAGGGAAATATTATTCAATATCTAGTATAAGGACACATCAATTACCTTGAATAAACAAAGTTCACTTGCTCATTAAAAAATCACACAAACTCTTTATAACATATTTTATAAAACGTAATTATTGAATCTTGCTGTAGAAGTTTTCTATTTTTAAGATGAGATGACAAGACTTGAACTGATTCTTTAGTCTCTGATAAAATCACTTAGATGTTCTTGGTTTAATAGAGCTGATTGGTTAAAAAGCACACACCTGTAACCTTTACCACCTTTCATTGTCAATCACTCCATCGCTAAAATATCTCTTGTTCTGATGATTCAACAGTGATATCAGGTAAATCCTTGAATACAGGGACAAAAAAGTCATTTTGAGGTACAAGTAGAACTGCTGATGAGAGATTTAGGCAGTTCAAAAACTTCTGTTTTTTAAAATTTTTTCAGCTATATTTATCAAACAAAAATAAAAGTAAAATAAATAAAACACAATTTACTTCTAAATCATTAGCAATGAAAATATTTTTGCAATTCTTGAAACATTGTTGAAATGGTTTATTAAGCTTATCAAGAAAAATATGATCTTCTGATTTAATCTCTCAGAAACATATCTTACATATCCAGCAACAAAAGTAATGATTCTTTAATTCCCACAATATACAATTAAATATTGATTAACTATCTTTTATAATTTTACATTTCTTTTATCAATACAATAAACTTTTATTCATATTATAAAACAATAACTTATATTGCCCATTTATATTAATATATTAAAATTTTTTAAATACCTATACTGTTGAATATTCTTCTAACTGCAGTTGTTCCCAAAATATTACGCCTTCGCAGAAAATCACCAAACCGCCCACCACATTGCACAACAATAACCATTGCTAAATATGGCAATGCTGAAATAACGCCAGCCTATATAAAGTGCGGATTATATACAAGCCATTATCAAAAAATATCTTAGTATAAACTATATCTTAAGATATAAACTAGTATTAGTTATAGAAAAAATAAAACTAAAAGAAGTAAATGTAATAATAAATAGTTACTTAAAAAATTTGCTTGAAAAAAATTTAAACATACTTCCTGAAGTGAAAACTTCATAATTTTTTTTAAATAAGTGGGTAGCTGAGTTAAGAGGGTATACCACCCCCAGTTTTCTGTGAAGTGTGCTACTATTATAGCCCAAACAGGTAATGAAGTAAAAATCTTTTTCCATGGAGTCTTGACCAGCTTTAAAAAAAAATTATAAATCTGAAGAGAATAAGATAACAGATAACAGCTAACTAATATAAATAAACTATATTTGAATAAAATCAAACATTCTTAAAATAAAAAATTATTTTTATGAAATTTAAATTATATTAGTTTCAGAAAAACTTAGTCATACTATTTTGAAGTAAAAAAACTGAACCCCAGTCTTTTGTAAAACTTAACTGCAGTCTTTTGTAGTAAAAATACTTAACTCAAGTCTTTTGTAGTACGAAAACTAAACCTTAGTCTTTTGTAGTACCAAACTTAACTGCAGTCTTTTCTAATCAATGCTCGAAGTGGAGAAAAAAAAGTAACGGAATGGTATCCAGTAAACTAAAAATATCATCCCGCCTAACCATTGTTATATATAGAGATTTATAAAAAGATGGTGGAATGGTCTATATTTTATAAAAACCCACCTCACTTTGAGCACTTTGGTAGTAAAAGTAGGAAAACAATATGATTCTCAAAAAACTTATTTTACTGTATTTTAAAATTTTGGATAAACAAGACAGGCAAAAAGTGATCTTAGCAAAGGAATTAAAGGAAACAAAGATGCCAGAAAATGTTGAGATGATAAAAATGAAAAAAAACTCGATTATCATTATCTAAAAAAAAGAGAAATATTTAACACCTAATAAATGATGACACTAAATAAATCACTCATAAATCAAATTTAAAAATAAGCAATGATAAGAAACAATAAAAACTATCAAACTGATCATTACTTTTTTGGAAGTTTTATCTGCCTTTAAGCTGCTTAATATATATTCTAACTCATTTTCAGTAATCTTTGGGTGATCTTCAGGTGAATCTGTGATTAATGTAAACCAAAAAAAACTCCATACAACTCCCAGCAATCCTATAAATTAATTAGTTTAATTTTAGTTAATAAAAATAACTTCTTTTTGTTAAAAATAAAAAATGCTCTCCTTAGTTTTACTAAGCCTAGCATTCTCATAACTCACCTTGCATTAAGAGTATACCTTAATAAACCTTACAAAAATTGTTGGCATTTTATCAGGTGTTTACACTCCCATAAGTGCTCACCATAAATTAGGCAATTCTTATTCATTCAATTAGAACATTGTGTATAGGTGATTATGTTATGAATGCATTTGTTTGTTTGCTGAAAGCATATTAATTTAAAACTCAGCATAAATTTGAAATACTAACAATGCAAGATGCAAATAGCATGCAAAAATTTAAGTTAACATAAATAATTTCTTATGGACATGGTAATCATAGATGGTGTAACAAATTTAAAATACAGTTTTTCCACCATGTGGTGTAACAGCTGCAATTTCAACAAAAAGTGAACAATTTTTTTGTCTTATTAATTATTTAAGTTTTATTAATTATTTATTTTGTTATATATATATATCTGTTAAATATCTTTGCAATTTTAATTTAATTTTATTAACCTTTATTTATTCAAAATGGGAAAAGGAAAAGAAATTAGTTCTCCTGTAAAAAAAAAAATTAATAACCTTTAGAATTGAGAATTGAGTCTAATAGCTTGACTGTAACATCTAATGAAAATACTTAATTCGATCCAGTCCAAATAACATGATCTTAGATTCATCACTCCAAAGAACTTTTGCCCTTAGTGTCTAATCAAAGTGTTTTTGTGCAAACTTAACTCAAGCTTTAAGGTTATTTACAGAAACAAGTGGTTTCTTTACTAGTCTTCTGCCAAACAAGAAAGTCTTATGAAGACAACATTTAGTGGTCAACACAGAGCATTTAATTTATCAAAACTTCAGCATTTAAGGCAGCATTTTAAATTTTTTCATTAATAATTTTGGGTCAACCTGTTTGCTTCTTGTATTTGGTTGTTCCTTGAGCTTTATATCGTTAAACAAGTTGTCTTACTAGAGCCTTGAAACGTTAAATTGATTTGCAATTTGGCGATGAGACATTTTTGATTCAACTGATTTTAAGACTAATTTTCTTACAGGAGAACTAAGTTCTTTTTCTATTCCGAATTTAAATTAAGAAAAATAAATAAAATAAACTTGCATAAAAAATTAAAATATTGCACAAAACCTATATAAATTGACACCCCCATTAATGAAACTAGAAGTAAAACTTTTAAACAACAGAAAAATCCTTTTCTTTTTTTAATTACATAATTAAAACATTTTAATTACATAAATAAATTAAATTTTGAAAAAATGTTTTTATTTTCACATAAATGTTATTAGCTATTTGCATTAACAAGAATTTCAATAAAAAATAACCAATATTGACAATTTGAAGCAAGAAATAATAAATGTAATCAATTCAATTTTTTGTGATATTTGCCATAACATTTTTTCTGAACTTCAAAAAAAGATGATTATGATTAGAGAACAAAATGGAGCTCATATTGAAGTTATTATAATTATTTTAATTGATTAATAAATGATGACATATTATATATTGATACATATGTAATACCATACTATTAATCTTTTTATTTTATATATTTATAATTATGTTTAGCAGAGATATATGAGTTTAATTTATACATAAACTTATTGAATGCACTTTATATATATAACAGGTGATAACTAAAAAATGAGAATTTTCATATCGGGCTATAATAAAAACAAATGTTTAGAAAACGAAATTCATATTTATTTTAATTGAAGGTACATCGCTTATCTTTAAGAAAAAATTAACGAACATTTGAATATGGTCGAACAGCAGTTTTGTCATGATGTTGGAACAGGAGCATTGTACAGCATTTATATCGATTTGACGAATGCATCTTTTTATTTGAGTAATCAATTATTTGCAATTCTTAGCTCTCCAGTTGTTTTTGTATACTAATGAACTCAAATGTCTAAAGAAATCTTCAATTGGACAACACTGAGGCAAGTTTATCAGATTACAGTTTTTTGTTACACACGGGATTTCGGGATATTTTGGCTTTCCGAGAAGACTGTGTTTTTTTTGGCAAAATGCGATAACGCTTTATCCGGCCTAATCAAGTAATTGCCATCTGAATGTTATTTTATTTTATGTTTCAAAATGATTCACAGTAAACTTTTTTCCAAGACTTTCGTGCATTTGATAGAACTTTACAATGCACTCATGTAGTACATCTTGTTTTGATGGCATTTTAAACACAACTGAATTAGCTGATGCAAAACAAAACATACAATAAGCTTGTGAACAGGAGAGTATAATTTCACATAGGAGTACTTTTCTTTCTTCGACTTTTGCAATTTGATTTCAGAGGGTTAGAACCCTCTGAAATCAAACCTTTAATTTGTATGTATATACATATATATGTATATATATACATATATATGTATATACATACAAATTAAAGAAAGTATTCATATAAGATGGAAAAAACCCAATATGAATAAACAAGTAAACCATATTAAAATTGGCTCTTACCGTTTAAAATAACTTACCGGTTCTTTTCTTATATTTGACATTTGTTTAAATGATTTTTTAAATTATTTTTAAATAACAAAATTAAATAATTCTTTTTGTATATATATGAAGTATGTTATCAATTTTATGGTATTTTTATTTTTACAATTAAATACTATACTTTATACTGTTTTAAAAAATATATATTTTAACTGACCATAACTATATTTAGTCAAAACATGTCTTGAATTAAAATTATAGAAAGTTTTTAAATAAATTTAAAAACTTTCTAACTTTTCCATAAATTTAAAAAATTGTCTTACTTTTAAAAGTATTTTCACATTTTGTGCTAAGAAGTTTTGGAAACATATATATATATATATATATATATATATATATATATATATATATATATATATATATATATATATATATATATCATATATATATATATATATATATATATATATATATATTTATATATATATATTTATATATACATATTTATATATATATATATATATCTATGTATATATAATATTTATATATGTATATATAATATATATATATATATATATATATATATATATATATATTTATATATATCTATATCTATGTATATATATATATAATATATATATGGCCAATTCCATAGTTCAGTGACGCATCATGCGGAGAGATTTTTTTTAATAGAAATTTTTCTATAACTCAAAAATAATTTTTTATTACTCTAAATCAATCTTGAATTAAAATTTTATAATATAAACTAAACACAATTGCATTAACATAACACTGCTACATAGCAAAAATTAAAACATGAGTTCAGTGACGCAACGCGGAAAAAAGTGTTTTTTTATCAGCATACTTTTAAATTGAGTTTTCGCTGAAATTTTAATTCTTGCTTTTTTTCTGAAATTTTAATTCTTGATTTTTTTGTTGTAATTTATTCATTTGGTAATAAGGTAGTCAAAAAAAAAGCCACAAACAATAAAGTTTTCATATCGTTTTATTTTACAGAAAAAAAACTATCAGTTCAGTGACGCAACGTTCAGTGACGAAACAAAAACACGAAATTAAAATCATTTTAAAAAGTTTTGTTATTTTGTAATAAATTTTAATTATACTCAGGTGAAAATAGCATCGGAACAACGTTATCATTCTGAACATAAAAATAATGTGATTTTGATATACCTTTGATTTTTCTTGAATAACTTAAAATTGAACTGAATCCAAGTTCATTTTTTTGTTGTCTTGTATCGTTTTCTGACATGTGAATTACAGATATTTGCAAATCTTGTAATGCTAACGCAAAATCTGCTGCTGACCTGATTTCGTATTGACTAGTTTTAACTCTCAGGGCTGCGATTCGCTTAACAGTAGCTCCTATTCCGTCAACCACTCCTTTCCCGTGCATCGCTGCAAAGAAATGCCAGAAGAATTTATGAAAATGTTTTTCAAACACAACCATTGCAGCCATAATGCTTTTGTTTTTGAACTGAGAAGTGGCATTATCACCGAACATGTGTACTTCTTTGACTTGATCAGGAATAAAGTGAAGGATTTTGTCAATGTACGGTATAACGGAAGACTTAGTATGATCAGTTGAATCTGAAACTATGGCAAATGTTTTTAACTCAATGTTCCAGACTGCTAGTGTCATGATAGAAACTTGATTTTGACCAAAATGAGCCGCTTGTGGCTCATTTTGATAAAAACACCTTGCGTTTTCAGCCCAGTCAACTTGGATTACCGCAATTTCAGAATTAACACTCATCAAAACCTCCTTCAGTTTATTAAAAATTGTTAATTGGTTTTTCTTTTCAAATGCGTGTTTAACGAACTTATCACGCATCGCTGATATGTGTTGGATGAGTTCTGTTACAGTAGACTTTTTTGAAATTTTTTCAATGTTTGCATATGTTTTAGTTTCAGGCTTTCTCCACTCGTCCCAGGATACTTCGATACCAAATGTATTAACAGTTTGCAAGTGTTTATCGAACTGTTTCATACCTTTGCATGCAACGCATTTGTCATAGGCGCAATCGTATGTGTACGGTTCACAAACAAAGTTATTTATCATTTCAGATCCAACTTTGATTGAAGGCGCTTGAATTGATTTTGTTAATGCATTTAAGGCAAATCGCATATTTTCATGCAAACTACAAACACAAACATTATGCGGAAATTTTGTAACTGATTTTACATTGCGTGGACGAAGGTCGCAAAATTTGCTGAGTCCAATTTTTATGTGCAGATGCTTTTCCTTGAATAACTCGAAAGCTTCTTTTAGCGTATAATATAAATGACGTGAATATTGTTTGCTTTTCCATCAGATAATTGAATTCAAGTGACATCTTTTTTGTTTGGTGATATTTAGGAAACTTCATCTTCATTATAAAAGTTTTTAACTGCTAAAACATCGCTTTCAGAAAGACCATACAGCTTTGAACATGCTGGAGGTAGACCCGAATTATCTTTACAAGCAGAGCTATTTGAAAGAATAGAAAGAATTTCAGATTGTTTCTCCTTTGAAGTTGGTAGTGCTTTTAAAACTTTCTTCAATGCTTTTCCTCTTTGTTGAACGTTTTTAAAAGATGAACTTGGTCTTTGATATTGATTTAAAAGTTTTCTTTTTAAAGCGCGACTTTTTAAAACTCTTAATTTTGCTTTAGCAGCATAAGCTGCTTTTTTATTAGGATCGGCTTTCAATTTTTCTTGATATCTCTTAGATTTAACTCTGGACATTTCTTTCTTTTTATCAGCATTCCGAGAAACATAATTAGC
Source organism: Hydra vulgaris (assembly GCF_038396675.1). NCBI lineage: Eukaryota > Metazoa > Cnidaria > Hydrozoa > Anthoathecata > Hydridae > Hydra > Hydra vulgaris. Next base: position 43,404,640 of record NC_088920.1, on the reverse strand, counting down.
TTGGTATTCTGCATAACGTTTTTTTTTTACTTCTAATTTTGATTCCATTTCTTAAAAATTTACAACTTTATAAGAAAATGTTAACATAAATTCAAAAGTTTACTAATATTTACAAAAAATATTTACCCTTCACAATACTAAAATGCAAAAATTTATTCGAATTTGAAAAATTTGAAAACCCACAACGAAATCTGAACTTTTGGATGATATTTTGACTTCTTTACTGCGCTATTTTATAAAACGCTAATTATCCCGTCGATGGGTTCAGTGGTGCAACAGCTTTTAAACTATAACTATATGTTAATACAATGCTTTTCGACCAATTTTTTTTTTTTTAATGACTAAAAGTTTACATTAAAATACATAATTTCTAAAAAAACCTTGCCATAAAGCATAATTTCATTGCGATAATTAAACTTTTTTAACTTTTAGTTCAGTGACGCAACGTAATTTTTGCAGATGTGTATGTGACAAAAAAACACTTAAATTATTTTTAAAGAGTAAAAGTTTTTTTACTCAAGACATATATGTAATCTCAAAGATTCTTTCTAAACAAAAATATGGATATGTTTTGTTTAAAATATTGCAATAACTCGCCCTCAAATTTTACTCACTTTTTCGAATAATAAAAAGAACAAACAGTTACTAACATTCATCAAATTTATCTACTCGGTTCAAACATTTTCTACTCAAAATTTATTTTAACAATAATTTTAAGGTGTTTAAACTATAATTAAAGAAATAAAACCTTTTGAAAAAAGATATTTTTAAACACAAAATTTATCTCTTCCATCGTGGAAACAGCCATATATATATATATATATATATATATATATATATATATATATATATATATATATATATATATATATATATATATATATATATATATATATATATATATATATATATATATATATATATATATATATATATATAAGGGTGATCCAAAAAAACTTTTTTTTACTTTTTGTAATTCCTAAGGTCTAAATGTGTTCATTTATGAAAGAAAACATTGTACCAAAAAAATCAGCCAAATCGGTTAATATTTAGAGGTCGCGCTGGGGCGATCTTTATACCCCTCTAAAATTGGAATTTTCAAAAGTTCAGTAAAATATTGACCTTTGTTTTCTGTACACATTTCGGTTATTTACCGTTCGATTTTAATAAAATAAAAACGAAAATAAAGCTCTTATTATACATAATAATTTTTATTAAACAACATTAAACAACATTAAACAACAACAGCTGCTCATTGTCGCCTGGTTTGTTTAGCACTCAATGTTGATTTTTTTGCATCTGGTAAGACAGCCCTGTTTTCTGCAACTAAATTTAGCACATACTTTTGCTGCTCTTCATCTTTTGTTAAGACAGCATTAAAGTCTTGTACTAACTTCACCCCTCTTTCGGCGCAATCATTAACAACTTTAAGAGACTTCACTACTTCTTTAGAGTCGGCATATGACTCATTGTTTTTCAAGTTTGAAGGATCTTCTTCAAGAAAAGAAATGTCAATATTTAAGAAATTAAAAAATGAAAGTGATTTACACGTTACAAAGTCCTCAAGGGATTTACTCATTACATTTGTAATATCTGCTAATTTCTTTGATGGCCTATTATTGTCTACGCATTGAGGCTGAAGGGCAGTTATCATTTTTCTTTTAACTTCAATCTCTACATCATCACTAAAAAAGGCCAAAGATATAAGTTCTTCACTTAAATACCATAGATGCCGCTTCATTGCCTTGGTTGCAGCGGTCGCTATATTTTCATTCATTTCACGATATTCCTCAATATTTTTTAGAAAATCTAAACCATTAAATGGGGCCGAGGCACTGAGTGGTGCAGTAAACCACCGTCGAACATATATTAACGCAGCAAACATGTTAATATCTCTTACTGCGTTTAATTCATGTCGCACCATTTTAAACTGATATAAATAACCATATTTTAATTGAATAAATAAGTTTTGCCACCCACCGAGAATGATGGAAGGCTTCAGGTGCTTTAAATCTTATTCCACTAGGAGGTTGCTCTCCTAAATATATTAGACATAATTCAAGAAGTTCTTTATAATCATCTCGTGGTTGTGAGTCTTGCAAACATTTTTTTAAGAAATTAATTATAGACGATTTTTTTCAATCGAGACGTTTGAAAGATATCTTTCAGCTTCTTCATCTTGCACTGTTGGGCTAAAATCATCTTCCTTGATATTCTTCCAGGCTTGTTTAAATCGTTTGAAAATAGCAACATCTGGTCCGGACGTTGTTGGAAAATAAATTTTAAACACAGATCCTGCAACAATTTCAGTAATGTGATGACGACAAGCTAAATTCAATAATTCTTTTCCTAATTTTTCTTCAAGTAAATTACAAGCACCTTTCTCAGATCCTGTATTGCTAGCTGTGGTATCAAACGACATGCCACAGAGATTATTAATAAGATTCGAAGCGCCCCATTCATGGAGGGAGGCTACAACTGCAGTAGCTTCTCCTTTTGAATCAGGAAGTTTTGGCACTCCCAGAAGTTTTTCAACACCACGCCCTGTTACTAAAACTGACAAACGCTCAACATTTCCACTTCCATCGATGTCTGCCATCATTTTTCCATCCCAATGAACTACGAGAGGTACATCCGGTTTGAAATTTTCTTTCGTTTCATTGTAATGAGTTTCAGGATAATCAGTTCTTGCCCTATGAAAAGTAGTAACAGATATAGAGAACTCTTCAATGGGAGCTCCTAAACTTTGCATTGTAGCTGCTATAGTTTGCATTGCCACAACTTCAGGGGTAATAATTTTTTTTAATAGAACGCTTCCTTTTCAGACCGGAGCTTTCTGCAACATCATCTTTTCCTTTCAAAACTACGATATCATCATGATCGCTACTAGCAGAACTTGAAGGCGAAGTTGAATTCTCAAGAACAACTATTTCTTCAGAGCGTTGTTTCCTTAACGCTTATTTTTGCAAACGTTTATCCAAACTTATCTCTCTGCAAACTTTATTTTCTTCTTTCTCTGCATCATCTTTATCAATGGAACCCAAGACCATGTTTCTATCATCTCGTTGATCTATGAGGAAATCGCGACCTTCAGCAATTTTTATTAAATCAAAAACATTAGTTGGCGCAATATCAAAAGTTTCATAATTCTCTTTTCAAAGTCTGTTACTTTGCTTCTAGCAACAGCTGATTTCTTATTTCTGTCCTTTAATAGATCCGTATATTCTTTATGAAATTTTTCAAGCCTTGTAACTGCATTATCCTTTCAAATTGTAGGAATTTTAGCTTTTTCCCAAATTTTACAAGTTGATTTGATAACTGTTACCGAACTTTCATGTATACTCAATCCTTTCACCTAATGGTGGAAGAAAAAACATTTTAATACTTCCAAAATCGTTGGAAGCTTAAGATGGGAAAGCATTGATATTGGTTGACCAATTAACCATTTTGCTGTAGAACTGCGTGTTGACTTTGCGACTGCAGCCATTTTAAATTTTCTTTAATACAGTGTATGAATGAAAATATATTTTGTTGTCACCTATATTTCCAAACAAAATTAGTTTCGTTGAAACTCGCAATTATATCACTTTCTTAAAATACTGTAATTAATATTATTAGTCAAGCAAAATAGATAAACTATTGTAATTTTATTTCAGGAATCACAACACTCTCGATAAAGTCTCGAACTGAACTAAACCATATAATAAACCAATATAATAAAATATAATGAAATTTGGCTTAGTTTGCAATTTATTTTGCCGCTTTAATATGCATTTAAAAAGGAAATGTTGTTTAACAAAAATTATTATGCGTAATAAGAGCTTTATTTTCATTTTTATTTTATTAAAATCGAACGGTAAATAACCGAAATGTGCACAGAAAACCAAGGTCGATATTTTACTGAACTTTTGAAAATTCCAATTTTAGAGGGGTATAAAGATCGCCACAGCACGACCTCTAAATGTTAACCGATTTGGCTGATTTTTTTGGTACAATGTTTTCTTTCATAAATGAACACATTTAGACCTTAGGAAAAACAAAAAGTGAAAAAAAAAAATTTTTGGTCATTTTTGGATCACCCTAATATATATATATATATATATATATATATGCGGTAGTGGTGTAGTGGTAAGAGCGCTCGCTTCATAAGCGAGAGGTTCGGAGTTCGACTCCCACCACGTCCCTGGAAGTACCGCGCTCAACTTAGTTTCTCCGCGCAGCGGCCTTGCTCGGAAAGGTTTGTGTTTCGGAGTTAAAGGGTTGAGAGAGGGTTGTACCACGAATAACAACTAAAAATAAAAATAAAAATAAAAACACAAAAAAATTGAGTAGCCTCCTCGACTGTAGTGGCCCCCCTCGGGCCTTGGGGAGGTGAATAATCTAAAAAAAAAAAATATATATATATATATATATATATATATATATATATTAGAGAACTCGGAGCTGACAAAACTTGGCATTTTGTACTTTCCAATTGAAAATTTTTAATATCATGAGCTTCTTAAATTTTAGAAATACAGTAGCAAATAAATGACTTCATCGTGTTTAGACTTGCTAGATTTTAGTAATGCAGTAGCGAATAATTAACTATATCATGTTCAAACCATAAAAAAGCAGTAGTAAATTATAAAGCAACAATG
>NC_088920.1:42977500-43040000 GCF_038396675.1 Hydra vulgaris | reverse complement strand
TTTAGAATTAGAATTAAAATTAGAATTATTTATTTTCATAACTTTTTAAATTAGACTTATTTTAAATTTAGAATTAGAATTAAAATTAGAATTATTTATTTTCATAACTTTTTAAATTAGACTTATTTTAAATTTAGAATTAGAATTAAAATTAGAATTATTTATTTTCATAACTTTTTAAATTAGACTTATTTTAAATTTAGAATTAGAATTAAAATTAGAATTATTTATTTTCATAACTTTTTAAATTAGACTTATTTTAAATTTAGAATTAGAATTAAAATTAGAATTATTTATTTTCATAACTTTTTAAATTAGACTTATTTTAAATTTAGAATTAGAATTAAAATTAGAATTATTTATTTTCATAACTTTTTAAATTAGACTTATTTTAAATTTAGAATTAGAATTAAAATTAGAATTATTTATTTTCATAACTTTTTAAATTAGACTTATTTTAAATTTAGAATTAGAATTAAAATTAGAATTATTTATTTTCATAACTTTTTAAATTAGACTTATTTTAAATTTAGAATTAGAATTAAAATTAAAATTATTTATTTTCATAACTTTTTAAATTAGACTTATTTTAAATTTAGAATTAGAATTAAAATTAGAATTATTTATTTTCATAACTTTTTAAATTAGACTTATTTTAAATTTAGAATTAGAATTAAAATTAGAATTATTTATTTTCATAACTTTTTAAATTAGACTTATTTTAAATTTAGAATTAGAATTAAAATTAGAATTATTTATTTTCATAACTTTTTAAATTAGACTTATTTTAAATTTAGAATTAGAATTAAAATTAGAATTATTTATTTTCATAACTTTTTAAATTAGACTTATTTTAAATTTAGAATTAGAATTAAAATTAGAATTATTTATTTTCATAACTTTTTAAATTAGAAAAATAAATAAATCACAAATTAAAGACATTAAATGAAGACAAGAAATTAAAGATATTGGCAAGTAAAAAGTAAATAATAAAGCTTTAAAAAAACTTTAACGTTCATAATTTTAAATTTACATAAACTGGATATTGTTAAACTTTTTTTAATCACAAAAAAAAAAGAAAAGACCTTTTAAAGACTTTTTCTTGTCATTAGCTTAGCTTTAATGTTTGTCACGAGTTCCGTGTCAAAGACGCACGAGTGGGCACTACTATTAAGTTCAGTATTATTATTGAACATTTTTTAACAGTTGTTTTATCATAACTTCAATATGATTTAATATGCACGTCGGATCAGCGCTCGCTGACTATGTGCTCGGATCTAAAATCTCATTCCATAGCACATCATTCCACACCAGCACGGAGCAGTAGCTCTTTTGGCTAAGAGCGGTGGCTTGTGGCCTACGGTAACTAATGTGTGCATTCGATCAATTGAAATCCATTCTGTAGGTCTTACGCCTGGCTTTGATGTGCTAGCCCATAAGCGCAAGGAGTGAGTGTGTTTAGCTTTCTATTCACCCGATTTGAAAGTGAACAAAAACATAACGAGACCATACGAGACGACCAAAACGGTACATACTAATGCACTACACCATCACACCTGTAGACATCTACAGTCTCTAAAATCAGTATATCAAATATTTGTTCTTTATCATATACTTTTGTTCATATTTTTTTGACCTTATCCTTGTATATTTATTCAGATTTGTGTTATAATGTGTGAATGAGACCGCATATTTGTGAGAAGCATAGCAGCACGATAATTTTCCACAAAAATACGTATTAACGTATTTTTATAACAAATGTATTCTTGGTTGGAATGTACTGAACTATACTACTAGATAAGTTTAGACATATCACGATCTCATGAGGTTTTTAGTTTCTACCCATTTTTCTTGATCTGACGCCGCTAAGTTAGTTTGTTGTGGTTTGCGCTATACAGTGTTTACTAACGTTTGTTTGGTCGTTTTGTCAACAATACTGTTTTTAAACATTACATTTTTCAGTGGTTATAAGCTATTAAAAAAAAATCACATTTATTGTCTCTGCCTACTGATTATGTCAGTATTTTTTTTTCTTTTTCATTATCTCTGGCTAATTATTTTTTAATTTATCTGAGTCTGTTTTGTGTGATAGCTATTGTCTCCACTTATCAGGCAAGATTTATATTTCTCATACTATTGGAGTTACCACATTTTCTACCATATTTTCTACTAACTACTTTTGTACTAAGCACAAACATTCTTAGTTTCGATGTTTATGAGTGGTATTTACTTATTATATTTATAAGACACATTTTAGCCATAAAAGAAACAGTAAGTTACTCATAATTATTAACTACTATTTTTTATTTGCTTTGTCTTATTTCTATACATTAAAATTGTTTATTTTAATACATACGCACATATGTATGTGTACACATTTGCCTATTCTAGTGTAAGTGTACATGATATTTATATGTATTTACATATTTGTTTATATTCACACCAGGCGCATCCCTTACCACCCTCATGAGATCTCTAAGAATGTTGGAGCTGTAATAAAAACTGGGATAGGGATAGGATTTTTGGCTTTTGTAGTGTAGTCCTATTATATTGCAATATTGACTAGCATGACGTAGAGTGCAGGCGGTGAGATTTGTTGCAAGGGCATGCCCCTGACTAGTGGCATTAGTGCAGGTTTCGGGCTCTTCGAAACATCATTGGTGATTGCAGGGCATTCCTGAGGAGGGGATCACCATTATCCACTACTTAACTCTGATTGGTTATCATAGCACCAACATTTTTTACCTCTTACACCCACGTATTATAGCACTTTATGAACTTTATATTATGAATTTGTTACATTATGACATTTATATACTTTTATCTCACACAGGTGATTATCAGTTTTCAATTTATTATCTAGAATTTAGACCATAAAAAGTACCACATTTATTAGTCTATTTTTTCTTTTCATATTGCCCGTACTATCATTTTTTATCATTTTACTTAATATTTTGTTATCTACTTATTTTAATTTATTGTTTTTGTATGGTGCGATAGCTTTAGCTATAGTTGTCGATTATAAACCAGCGAATCAACATTGACTTGTTTACTCATAGATAATTGTTTTATCATTTGTTTAGGATGACTAGAGCGTGAGTTATTGTTCACCCTATCCCTGAGACCTAACATTTTATTCCTCCTACAAAATAGTCTTTACATTCATTTATGATTCTCACCCTATGACATCTACAATCTACTTCTATTTTCACATCTGCCATGTCTACGTGACTGGACGGCTCCGTTGGTCACTTTTTGCGACCATTGTGTCCCATAAACAGACAAATAAATAAACCACAAATTAAAGACATATTGGCACAATACAAGTAAAAAGTAAAATTATAAAGCTTTAAAAAAACTTTAACGTTCATAAATTTAAATTTACATAAACTGGAATAGTTCCATTTTTTTTTAATGACAAAAAAAAGACTTTTTAAAGACTTTTTCTTGCCATTAACTCAGCTTTAATGTTTGCCACAAGTTCCATGTCAAAGACGCACAAGTGGGCACTACTATTAAGTTCAGTATTATTATTGAACATTTTTTAACAGTTGTTTTATCATAACTTCAATATGATTTAATATGCTTAAGTTTTATAGTGAGGAATAAACCAAAAGCTCATTTTTTGACAAATCCAGATTCAGAAAATTTTTTATAGGTCAACAATTTTAAAAGCCTTATTACACTAAAAGTTTTTATTCTTATCAGTGACTGATATATATTTTCTAGTTTTTTAAGTCCAACTTTCACTGATTTTTTTTTTTCGTTTTTGCATAAAGTTTTTTTTGTTGATAACAAGTAAAAATTATAAAACAGGGGGTCTTATTAAACTTGGGGTGGGTGAGAAAATTTTACAATTAATAAACATACCCTCCCATGTACTAAGTACTTAAGAGTAATGTAGAAATAAAACTTTTTATTTCAAAAAAAAAAAAACTTTCTCTATTTTTCTACTTAAATCGTTTTAGATGCAATTTAACAACTGATATTGACAACTTTTTCTTTTTATTAATTAAATATGTCCTATATATGTAATTTTTTTATTTTGACCAAAATCTAATAAACAAAAGTTTGTTTACTAGGTTTTGGTTAAAATCAATATATGGTTAATTTTAGATTAAACATTAGTCTCTCCTTAAACTAAATACAATACAAAAAGACAAATATATAAATACAAGATAATACAAATAAATAAAACCTTTTAAGATCTTTGCTTTGTTTATAACATATAGAGAATGTAAAAAAAAAAGAAGAAAAATACATATCGAAAAAAAGCGAAATCATACAACTATGATAAAAACATAACTGATAAAAAGTTGATAAAGATGTTCCACTTCAAAAACCTTAATTATAAAACTTTAGAAAATGTGATGGGCAATTTAATGTAGCTATAGCAACTGTAGTATGTTTAGTGGATGGTTTATATTTAAAAGCAAAAACAAGTTAACAATTAATAAAAGTTAAAGGGAAGAATTAAAAAGCTAAAAGTTATAGAGACAAATAGTTAAAGGTGTTAAAGGTGTAAGTTAAGAAAGGTGTAAGTTAAGAAAGGTGCTAAATACGTAAGTTAAGAAAGGTGTAAGGTGTAAGTTAAGAAAGGTGTAAGGTGTAAGTTAAGAAAGGTGTTAAATGTGTAAGTTAAGAAAGGTGTAGGGTGTAAGTTAAGAAAGGTGTAAGGTGTAAGTTAAGAAAGGTGTAAGGTGTAAGTTAAGAAAGGTGTTAAATGTGTAAGTTAAGAAAGGTGTAGGGTGTAAGTTAAGAAAGGATAGATTTCCAAGATTTTTCTACTTCATATTAGGTTGCTCCAAAATTACAGAACTATTTTCTATTCATATTTTTTGGTTGGTGAAAAGATCTGACTATGAAAAAAATCAAATTTATATCTGTTATATAATATATATAATTTTATTCAATTGATGGAAGATAAAAAAAAAACATATTGATAAATGGCTTTAATATAACTCATTAAAGCACTAGAAACATAGTTAAGTAATTCAGAACAGTAATATAACTATAGGCTGTTAAATTTAAAGTATAACACAAACACAAGAATATCTGCATAACATAAACATAAGAACACCTAAACAACAAAAATACAAAAGTACCTGCATAATATAAACACAAGAATACCTGCATAACAAAAACACAAGAATACCTGCATAACAAAAACACAATACCTGCATAACACAAAGACAAGAATACCTGCACAACAAATATACAAAAACACCTGCATAACACAAACACAAGAATACCTGGATAACACAAACATAAGATAAACATAAGATAAACAACAAAACATAACATAAACAACAAAAACACGAGACTGCCTACATAACAAAAGCACAAGAATACCTGCATAACAAAAACACAAGAATACCTGCATAATAAATTGAAATACTCCTGAGATTGCACTGAGTGCTCTGTGGCTTTTGTCTAAATAAAAAAATTTGTTTTTGAAATTAAAAATTGTTATTATTAGATTATTATTGAAGATAACAAATGATTTAAATACTTTCATCTTCAGCAAACATAAAACCCTTTGTAAAGGGTTTTATGTGTGCTGAAATTAAAATACTTCAAGTTAAAACCTGTATGGCTTTTAATTGATTGCTGAAATCTAATTGGTTTAAACATAAAATACTAAATAAAATACATTAAACATAAAATACATTAAAAATAAAATACATTAAACATAAAATATATTAAACATAAAATACTAAATAAAATACTAAAAAAAAAAGTTAACAACATATTTTTAACCTGTCAGATTCATATGTTAAGACAATAAAGCAAGAGTAATATTATAAATATAACTATTTACATCTCTCACTGTGAACAGTAGTTGAATAAAGAACTTCAAAGGTTTTTCTAAACTACAGCATTTAGTTGCAATTAAAAAGCATTGCTCTGCTGCTGTTGAACGAATTGTGCTTAAATAAAATAAAATAATATTACAGAAAAAACACAAATACATAACATAAAAATTACTATAACCAAATAATATTACAATATAAACAAAATCATATAACATTAAAAGAAAAACCTATAAATGTGTATATATACAAAATAAAAAAGGTATATATATATATTTATATATATATATATATATATATATATATATATATATATATATATATATATATATATATATATATATATATATATTTATATATATATATATATATATATATATATATATATATATTTATATATATATATATATATATATATATATATATATATATATATATATATATATATATATATATATATATATATATATATATATATATATATATATATATATATATATATATATATATATATGCAAAATACTAACACAATCATTTTACAGTTTAAACATTCTAAAAATATTTTACCTGGATGTGCAAAGCAACAAAGTGTCAACAATAAATAAATGCCAGTAGCTATCCCTGATCAATGTTTCTAGAATTGGAGGGCATAATGTTAGAGCAATGGTCATAACTTCAAAAGCTTCCTTAGCTAAATTAGAATCGTCTAAACTTGCACACTTTTGTAATTCTTCATGTTTTTCAAAAAATTGATGAATGTGAGAATTATCTGTTTGATGTAAAGATACATCGCCTGCAGCAGCACTCCAGCAAATCTTCTGTACAACTTTTACAAAATTTATATCAGGCATGTACTTTGTTGCCCTAGAACCTAGCGCTTGTCCTAGCTTGACAGATATACTTCTTAGGACAAATTCAAAGTATGTATTTGGGATGTGCTGAGTGGCTTGTTGTAAAACAATAGCATAGTTGTGCTGTGTACTAGAGATGGCAATATCTTTTCCAGAGTCCTTGTGCAAGGCCTCAGCAACAACAGTAATATGTGCAAAGCAAATAGTTGTCAAAAATAACTTTGATATTTTGAGTAAAACAGTGTAGGCCATTCTAAAAATTGTAAACTAAATAACTTGAAAAATTAAAAAAAAAAAAAGTGAATTTAATGAAAATTAAAATGTAGAGAGATTAATTATGCTAATTATGCTAAATAATTTTAAATTTGATTAATTAATCTCTAATTATCAAATAAATAAGCTGGATATTATAGTCCAGTAAGTGGGTATTATACTTCAATGAGTAGTTATGTTTATAATAAGTTTTCGTTTCATTTAAAAAATCGCAGAGGTCAATGTTAAATAACATAAGTATAATAGTAAAATACCTTTTTATAAGTGTATTTGCACCATGCAGAAAGGTTTTGTTTGTAAACAAATTTAGAATGCTGTCGATGCCCCCAGCTAATATAATACTATGTTGAAAACTTATTGGGTAATTTTCTAATGGTTCCATTGCAGGAAGTAATAAAGCATAAATAATCTAAACAAACAAAAAAAACTTGATGTGAAATAACTCCTTTGAAAGGCATTTTAAAAAAAATATAAATAATAAAAAATACCTCAAGATTATAAAGAGCCTGTATTGGTGTCACTGTTGAAAATAATTTGTCTAATGAAGACATTCCTTTTATCATGCTGTTATGACATAATGTTTTTATATTATTGATTGTGTCAACATCTAAACATTTATTAAAAAACTTAAAAAAAAAATTTTTTTAAACACTTTAAAGCTGTTTTTATTTGTTTTACTTGATGAAGACTAATAAGTTTATAATTAAAAAAAAAAAATAGTTGAACCTGAAGAACATATGTTCAACAAATTAAGGACAATGTTTTGTAATTCTTCCAAATGAAACTTCATAGCTAAATCTCCAAGAGTAAACAAAGTATGAACAAACTTTGTCCTAGATAATATCTAAAATTTATTTTACACATATTTAAAGTACTTATTGAAAACTACAAAATATTTAATATTAATATATTATTAATTAATGCATTAATAAAGTCTTTAACTAAATTCTAAACATATTTCGAAGACACAACTAAATAATGTTAATTTTTAAATATTTAAAATTGGACATTAGTATGCAGCACTTACAACACTAGGTAATAAATGCTCTGTTTCAACATTAGGTCCATCGCCACATAGTGGGGTAGGTGGTGGAGAAGTATCTGAAGATGAATCAGGAGAAGATGGAATACTATTGGATGATGAACCTAATTTTATTGTAAAAACCTAGAGAAAAGAATGTTATTTATCATTTTAAATTTTCTTGATTAAAGTATTTAAAAAAAAAAAATTACACATACGCCTCTATCTTTGATTGGCAAATCACTAATTAATTTACGATCATCAGTTGGGTTGAGAACATCATTATTATAACAAATATCTAGCTTTATTGCTTGAACTATATTTTTTAAACTAAAAAAAAAATATTTGTAAGGTTAAATATCAAAATATTTTTATAAAACTAGATCATAAACTCATTTTACTAAAGTAACGTTGAGAGAGTATTAGTAAAAAATTACCGAACATATATCCTTCTTCGAAGTGAGGCAATTGATTCGTTAGAATGAGACCATACTTCAAAGTCATCAATTTGCCGATTTTGTTGTGGAAAGCGAACATATAAACAAATTTGCTTTCCGCGAGCAGACCTTTGTATAAATTTAAAAAAATTTAAACATAATGCTTTAGAGATTTTTTCTTTATTGCTTATTTATATTTATTCTTAAAATTTTTATATTTATATTTTTAAAAAATCAACTATAATAAAATCAAACTTAAATAAACTACAAATAAACAATATAAATTTATTTTTAACCTTTCATGAGCAGGAATAGCTCGTTCAATACAATAATTTTTGTCAGACTCCTCAACATAAACTTTAAGGGCTCGCAAGCATGCAGTTACTTTGCGAGCTTGCTCAAGTATAGTAGCTTTACCAGTTAGAGTATTATAGTCTGTGTTGCACATTATTTCTTCACATGGATGTATGCGATCACTACAAGTTTTAATAAACATTGAATGGATTTCACTCTAAATTAAAAGAAGTTTTAATGAGAATTTTTTTAATTAAAAATTTACTTTTCTAGAACAAGGGTCTCAGCAATGGAAAAGGCTGCTTCCAGTTTTTTCTCTCCTTTCTATAACTCTAGAATAAAGAATTTAATAAAGCTGCATTTCAAAGAAACAAGTTAAGTGCTGTTATATACTCAGGTATATGCATTAAGTATATAGCTAGAGTATATACCTAGAGTATATACTCTTGGTATTTTTTAGTCATAATTTTACTTCAAAGTTGACTGAAAAATAAGTAGACTCTTTAATCTAAATCCCACCCTAATGCATTTGCATTAAAATTAATACCACCGTTTTTTTATAAAGAGTCATTATAACATTTTTTCATTTAATCAAAAAATAAACCACTTCAAGTAAATCTTTTCAAGTAAAAGAATATGCATAATTAATTTAAAAATTTAGCAATCAAACCTGCTTTAATTGTGAGCCTATATTTGTGTAAATTTCTCGAAGTACTTCTATCGCTTGAGTAACTATATCCACGGAAGCTTGAGTAATAACCTATAGATAAGTAACTTTATTGTAAAACATATTTTTTAAATTTTAATTTTATCTACATATTTGATTAAAATTCATATATTTAATGATGATTTAATTATATATATATAGTTATATATATATATATATATATATATATATATATATATATATATATATATATATATATATATATATGTAAATTATGTTAGTGTATTTTACAAATAGAGTGCTCAATGTTCTTAAAGAACAGAGCAATAATTAATTAATTAATTAGTAAAAAACACTTATCTAACTTTTATCTTCGACTTGAAGTTTCACCATTGCTGGATCATCAGGAAGAGTACTCTTCCTGATGATCCAGCAATGGTGAAACTTCAAGTCGAAGATAAAAGTTAGATAAGTGTTTTTTACTAATTAATTATATATATATATATAGGGTAAAGGAAGGTATGTTCGTGATATATGTAATTTCGTGATATTTCGCTCGGCATTTGTAGCGAACATACCTATTAGTCAAAAACATCGAAATTGCGTCAAATGGTACCCCGGGGTACTACTGTCGATTCACAAATAGTCGTTGGGTGCGTGTGATACGTCAATTGTTTACTATCAGTTTGTACATTCTTTAGCATTATTTAACGTGCGTTCAGCACATTTGTTTGGAGTACTTGTCCAACATTTTTATTTCCAGACTTGTGTTTTAAGGTAAGTAAATTATTTTTATTAAATATTAAACTAGAAAAGATGCTTGATTTAATGGTAAAACTTTTGTTTTTTTATTAACTTCCTATAACTTATGATTCCTTATCGCAGTTACACATTTTCTTAACGTTTTCACCTCAAATGAATTTACATTTTTAATCATGTTTCTTTTATTAAATATAATGACATTAAAAATTGTTTTAAGCACGATATAACTATATAGTTAAATGATAATAATATCTTTCTCTATACAACCACACCTAACCCTAATAGGCCAAAAAGGGATTCAAGTGCAAAGTGTCTGACTCCTCCTGATCAACCTATTCCATTAACTTCAAAGGATTCTATTCCTGTATGTTCTAAAAAAAGTAAAAAAAATAAAAATGCTTCAAAAGATGATGATTGGGAGTGCGGTGTTTGTAAAAAAAGTTACAACAGTGATGTAAAAAAAAAAAAAGGAAAAAAATGGGTGCAGTGTTCCTATTGTTTAGTACCTTATCATGAGAGTTGTCAAACATATGAGGACATTGGTGAAGTATTTATGTGTGATACATGTTGTCAACAAGAATGTGATTTAGAAAAATAAGTTAATCAGATATAAGTATGGTTAATATTATAGTTATTATATTAAGAGTTTTTTGTAGGTCTGTTATTTTATTTTCTAAGCTACCTATGTTAAAAGTATATTTTTTTTATATATAAATATAAAGTAATGAAAGTATTATTATAATTTTGTTAACTTATAAGCCTGACTATATTTATATTTTATGAACTTAAAGTCTGATTGAATAGTTATGAATTCAAAACAAGTGTTGATATTTTTTGTTATATTATACCAGATGTTATACTTAATTAATAAAGAAAAATTTAAATATTATTGTGTATTCACGAAATTACCTAACCACTATCACGAAATTAAATATCATATCACAAAATTACCTAACTTTTCTCAATGACTTTTGAGCTTTTATAAAAACTTATCAAAGGGCTTAAAATCCCAAAACTGCATAGATTTTAGTAACTTTACTCTATGTACATCAAACAATTAAAGTAATTAAGTAAAATTACTGAAATTGACTTTGTAATTACACATCTAGTTAATTTATCACGAACATACCTTCCTTTACCCTATATATATACACATATATATATATATACATATATATATATATATATATATATATATATATATATATATATATATATATATATATATATATATAGTTATATAGATTGTTGCATTTGGGAGTATGGAAGGAAAAAAATGATTCTTATGCCAACAAATACGTCACTTTTAATTACTTTTGACCTTTGTCCAACGCTTGTGTGTTGTCAGAAAGTACCATTAGCTTAATTACAAATTAATTGTTTTTTAAAAAAACCGCAAAAACGCAATTTTAATTGACCAGAATGTTAAAAAAACATTCTGAATGTTTTTAATAATATAAAAAATGTTTTTATTTTTATTTTTTTTTTACTGTAAATCATGCATGTGTTGCTTTATCGACTATCTTATAGCCTGACTCGCAACAAAGTGCTGCTACATTGACTGACAATTAGCCTGACTCGCAACGGAGTGCTGCTACATCGACCATCTTATAGCCTGACTCGCAAGGGAGTGCTGCTACATCGACTGAAGGTTCGGTTGGGGCAGGCAGTCTATCAAGTAACAAAAAAAAAAATTCCGGTCTTGCATTTTAATTTTTACTTTTTGTCAACAAAATACGGAAAAACTTTCTGACAACCAGTTAGGGGTTATATATATATATTTATATATTTAATATATATATATATAAATATTATATATATGTATATTTATATACTTAATATATATATATATATATATATTATATATATGTATATTTATATATATATATATTATATATATGTATATTTATATATTTAATACATATATATATATATTATATATATGTATATTTATATATTCAATATATATATATATTATATATATTATATATATACATATATATATATACATACATATATATATATATATATATATATAAAATAAGATTTTGGTTCTTAAACAAAAAAGATCTAACAACAATGAAAAGACAAGTAAAGAAAAAAAAAAAGTGAAAACTGTTTAGTCTGTGTAATTGTGTTAACAAGACTTATTGGATATATGATAATTTTGAAATTTTGAATTTTGTTGCACATATTGCGGTGGCTAAAAATCTTATAACTAATTTAAAAAAAACAATTTACATCAACTAAAAATAACTGCTTAAATGCTGAAAATGACTGCCTTATTTAATTAAAAATACACAATTTGCATAAAAGATTAGACCTTGAAATAAATTTCAAAACCAATACCAAAGCAGTGAGTTCTAAGGCCAAGGTTAAAAGACCAAGGTTAAAGTATTGAACACTGTTTGAAACTGATAAAAAAAAATCCATACCAAGAAAATCATACTCACTTAAAGTAACTAATGAAAATTCAACTTTAATAATGAAAAAATCTAATGAAAAGTCAACTGCTACTTCAAAAAATGAATACCAGTTTAATGATGCAACAATTAAATTAATTAAATAATAATTGTAATTTTAACAATTATAGTAAATGTTGCTATTAACAACCAAAATTATCATGAGAAAATAAGAAATGAATGGTCAATTATCTAAAGTTTGGTTGCATCAACAGAGCATATACCAAAGATGTTTTTATATAACCTGATTTAACTGAAGCTGAAAGATTGATAAATTATGAACTAAAAAATTAAATCTGACATAATGATTAATAAAAAGAATTGCTGATGTGATCTTTTGGTATGCAAATTGTGAAATGTTATGGTCATATTTAAAATCCAGAAAAAATAGTAAAAAAAAATTGAAATTTAAAAATTCAAAATGTTATTTGCTATTAAAAAACCCCTAATTGATGCAGTTACAGAAACTTGCTTCAAAAACTTTTCAGCTCATAACTTAAAAGACTATACTATATATTAAAAATGGAAAGGATAGACATAATGTTTAAAGAACTTGTATGCAAAAAAATGATTTAATATGAAGTAAATAAAACTGATGATTTAGTTAGGTAAAATATAGCAATAAAAATATTTGATTGGATGTATGATTTAATACCTTGATAAGATATTTGATTGGATGTATGATTTCAGACCTGAATAGATATTTAATAGAATGATTAAATAAGATATTTGACCTTAATAAGATATTTGATTGGATGTATGATTCCAGACTTGAATAAGATATTTAATTGGATGATTAAATAAGATATTTGACCTTATTAATATATTTGATTGAATGTATGATTCCAGACTTCAATAAGATATTAGATTGTATGAATGATTCAAGACCTGAATAAGATAGTTGATTGGATGATTCCGGACATGAATAAGACATTTGATTAGATGTATGGTTCCAGATCTGATTACAATTTTATCTTATAATACCAGCATAGTTATTATTTTTTTTTTGTACATTGAAAACTCTTGCTAAAACTGTCTCATCTGTCTTGTAAACTAGGTACTTGTCTACTAATTTTGAAATGGATTCAAGCATTTAAAAAAATAGAATTCAAAGAGTATTCTCAGAAAAAAACTAACTAACTGTTCTACTAAATATCTCTTTTTATTCATAAAAAGAGATATTTAGTAGAACATCAGAAGAATCCGTCATTTGATTTTTGCTATTTATTATTTTTTTAATGATGTCCAACCATGTTCAATAGCAATACAAAACAGTTTAAACAATTTTAAATTTGTTATTATTTTTTTATTATTGATGTACCAACCATGCTCAATAATAATATGAAATAGTTTAAATAATTTCAAATTATTTTTACAACTAATCATAAATGGAAGCAGCAACTAGGTAGCAGCATTTCATGTTTATTAAAAACTCTATGATGTTTAAAATGGCTTTACTAAATTTGATATAAAATTAGGCAAAGTTCTAATCTTGGTATAAATACTTGGTATTTATCGGACTATTAATTAGGTTTGCTATTCCTCTATTTCCATGTTTTGTAAAGGTAATATAAATGTTTTGGAAAATGTATAGTAATAACAAGACTAGTTCACTAGTAATACTAAATGGATTAAAGAATAAGTAAAATTTAGTTTCAAAACATATTAAAACCTATTAAAAGAAAAAAACAAACATAATAAAAGTTCAGTTTAAGGAAGTTGCAAGCCTGATAAAATGTAAATATTGAAAATTTACATAACAGTAAAAAATGCTAAAAAACTATTTGAATAAATACAGTCAATAATACATAAAACAAAAGTCAAATAAACAAAAAAAATTTGAAACTTGCCTTCCAAAGGTAGTCATAACCAATCAACTGTGTATGCTCAAGAACAAATGCACCATTTCTTTTTTTTTGAAGGTAACCTTCTTTCAAATTTACAAATTTGAAAAAACGCTCAAAACACCTACAAAACATATGAAAGATGCAAATTATAATTAAAAAAAAAAAAAAAAAATCACAGAATATATTGTAAATTCAAGATAGACAATAGTTTTTATACATAATATCAATAATGATATCTAAGATGAGTAAAATTTAAATGCATTTATTTGACACAAACTCTTCCCATACATAATATTTGTCTTATTTACACTGAATATCAACATCGTTCTGGTCTCATCTCACCAAATATCAAATTAATACTAGTCTCTAAACCATTTTACACTACTCCATTCATACTAAATATCTATCGCAACAAACACCTCATTAAAAACAATTATTTACCTCATACGATTAAAACCAAATAAAAGTTATCTGCAATTTCTATTACTTTTCCATTTAAAAGTACATAATAAAAGTTATTAAAAAGTTTTTAAAAAAAAGAAATTTTTTTTACTTCAACCCATGTTCATTCAGCATAGTAGGATCAGTTTTCAGGACATTATTTTCAAAGAATTGTCTAGTTATATCCGGGTCTAAATCTGGATCATCTCCCATTACCTAATACAAATAAATTGAACATGAAATCACTATTAAAAAAAAACAAAATCAACTAGTATATTATAAATTCAAACATTTCAGTTGAAGAAAATTTATAAAAATTATTTTATAGTAAAACATTGATTTACCAAAATACTATTTCAATATAGGAAATAACTGGTTTAAAACTTACCACAGAAAACCATTTAAAACAAATATCTTGATCCACAGGAAAAACAGAATTAATTGCTAGACAAACCCAGATCTAAAACAAACAAAAAAATTTTGAATAAAAAGTTATTATTATTGTTGCTATTGTTGTAAGTATAATAAATAAATAAATATACATATATATATATATATATATATATATATATATATATATATATATATATATATATATATATATATATATATATATATATATATATATATACACACACACATTTATATATATAAATATATATATATATATATATATATATATATATATATATATATATATATATATATATATCTAGCATTATTCAGCTCATCAATCCTCCAGCAAACAACTAATGACTTCAAGAGTAATAATGAGGTAGAAAAAAATGTAAACTTTGATTGATTATTGATTATAATTGTTAACTTAGTGTGGAAAAGTAATAGTATCAAGATACACACAAGTAATTACTTTCATATGAAATTATATAATATTATATAATTTCATATGAAATATAAGCAAATTATATTAAAAAATAAAAACATTTCTCTCTCTGCCATTGTAATAGTTTAAATCCAATTATGTTAAATACTATCTTTTTAAAAACAACATTCAATGGATTACTGCCAAGAACCATTCAATGGATTATAGTCAAGCCTAACAAGATTTAATGAATTATAGTCAAGCCAAAAAACATTCAATAGATAATAGTCAGTCAACCTTCAATGGGCTATTTTTAATGCCAAGCAACATTATGTGTATTAAAGTACATGATATTGCTTGAAACAGCAGTGTAGTTTTGAAAGCTCTTTTAGTTATCCAAAATGATAAAGGATCATTTTTAAGATGAATTTACTTGAACATTTATGTCAGAGCTCATTTAACTCTGTAATTAAAATCCTTCTTTTTTGTAATCAAGTCTTTCACTAAAACTGGTATTCTGCAATAAGAGTATTCAGATTAAAGACTTCTGGACTTAGTTGTTCAGAAAGTTTGATGGTATCTTTAAAAATACTTTTTTTTAATATTGCTTTTATGTTAACGCTGTCAAATGTTACAGTTATGTCAATATATTCAAAATATTGGTATTTTGTCTTTAAACTTTATTTGTATGTTGTATTTTTTTATGATTTTGATTTAATGCTTAACAAAAGTAATAAATATATACAAAACAATTAAGTTTTAACTATTAAATATTAAATAATAAACAATTGAAAATAAAATAAAAACTATAAAGAAACAACATGATAACTGTTTTAATCTACAACAAAACTTTAATAAGAAAAAAAAAAAAAAAGCCGTTCTTATCTACTTAATTATTACAGTTATTTAAAAAATTTTAAAATCTTCATGGTCATTCATGGTTGATAAACCTTTTGTTACATTAGATTTATTAACCATTAACCACAAGATCATTGATCTACTATGATGTTTTTAATTACTGCTAATATATTAAAAAGTATAATTAATGTAATATAGTTAATGTAATATAATTAATGTAATATAATTAATGTAATATGATTAAAAATATTGTGAGTTAAAAACCTGCTCTGCTTGAGGTTGGCACAACCACATCTTTCCATCATTTAATATAAATCTGAAAACAATGCAAAATATCTGAGAATGTAAAGTATACAAAGTGATATCCAAAAATACTTTGTTAGCAATAGCATAAAACATCTGAGAAAATAAAAACATATCTGAGGTACAAAAAGTACTTTACATTCTCAGTCTAAAAACACTTCGCTAGTAAAAGTCTTAAGAAGATGATAATGAATAAAATAATTTTTAAACAACAACAAAATATAGTTATTAAATGACAGATATTGGAAAAAAACTAAAAACCTAAGAAAGTCAAGACGCTCTTGAATCTGGCGAACATGTGGATATCTTCTATCAGGTAAAAGCTCTTCAGGATTAATAGATGTATCATCTGCAAAAAATTTATAACCTTATATACAAACTTAAATTGTTTATAATATATTCATAACTATAAAACCAAAAATATATTTATGACCGTATATATCAAAAACTTTCATAACATTCCAATCAAATTTACTCATCAAATTTTTTCTTTAAAATAACACATCTCTAGAACAAACTATTTAATTAACAGAGCAAAAAACAAATATTGTTTGACAAAAAAAATTGTTAAAGGGTAAACAAGCTGAAATCTAAAAGTATGTGATAAACAGTAGCTTTTAGCACCACTATTTAGTAGGTGATAAACAGTAGCTTTTAGCACCACTATTTAGTGGGTGATAAACAGTAGCTTTTAGCACTACTATTTAGTAGGTAATAAACAGTAGCTCTTAGCACTACTATTTAGTAGGTGATAAACAGTAGCTTTTAGCACCACTACTCAATAGATGGTAAATAGTAGCTTTTAGCAAAACTATTTAGTAGGTAATAAACAGTAGCTTTTAGAACAACTATTTAGTAGGTGATAAAATTTTTTTTAAAAAAACCAGGAAGTTAATGTGGAAGTATACAGGGAAATATGCACTACTTTAAACACCTTTTAAGTATGACAAACTAGTTTATCAATCAATTAAGCAAAATGTGTGATTATACAAAAAAAGAAATTGTCTTTATTATCTAGCAGTTCTTATTGTATAAGTTTACAAATTTCCAAAGAATACTAAAAACCTGGACTATTAACTCTTTTGCAACACATGCATATTTTGCCTGCCTTTTAAAATACTAATTATTTATCTTTTAGCATATTATGGAATAATAAAGAACAGTTATAGCTGTTTGAAATAACTTGTTTTATTTTTATTTTATATTTTAATGTCAGAATATTGAAAAATTATTTTTTTCATAACTTTTTTAGCATATCCTGAATGAAATAGTTTCATTTTTTAACTAGTAAAACAAACAGTTTTACAAAATTTTATCATTTGAGAAGTTTTTAAAAGACTAACTAAATAAAAACATAAAAATATTTAACTTTATTGTTATCAAAAACTTATATTTTGCACGGGCTTTATTTCGCCCGTATAAACTCATTTGCACAGGTGTGGAGATGGGCACAGGCTATAGCCCGCCATTCCTACCAAAGCCTGAATATCCATATCATTGAAATTGTTTAATGGTATTTTATGCTTCATATCATTGAAATCGTTTAGCCGGTATTTTACGTTTCATTTTAGAAACAGTCTAAGGATTTTTTTTCTACAAATTGTTTATAGAAAGTTGCAATTGACAGTTCTAGAAACATTTGCAAAATCTTCTGAGTAAAATTTCCTTTCAAAATAACTTCTTCTCAAATTACCATCAAACTATTTTGCACTTTTTTTCGAAAAAACTTTATGCTCAAATAAAAACTTATTTCATTAACATTGTAAAAAGCACCTAAAAAAGTAGGGCAAGAAATTAATTATTCTTTTGTAAAAAACTATTCTAAGATTTTTTTAAGAAACGAATTAAATGAATATTTAGTTGGAAATCCAATTTTTGAACTATGGAGTACCTGAAGAATTATAAAGTTTCTGCCATACCTTCTTTTAAACTTGTCCAACATACCATCCAACTTAGTTAATGCATTTTAATAATGATTAGCAGACTAATGTTTTCTTTAGGTCTTGTTTTTCCACATTTTCTTAAAAGATCTCCTTTTATCCTCAGATTATTTTGTCTCGCTTGCATAGTAAAAGCATCTTGGCAATCAAGAACATAAATCAAACCTTTCTTTCCTAAAAAACTTTTTAAAATCTCTTGATCAGCTAGCCATTGATGTTATTAAGAGATTCAAGAAACTAAGAAACTATTATTATAAACTTATTATAATTATACCCAATATTCAGTTGAGTCCAATTTAAAGAAAACATTATCCAAAAAAGTTGTAAAATACAATCTATTTTAAATAATTTAAAAATGTAACTAAAAAAAAATTGAAAATTTTACATAATCATAATAGAATTCATACATTCAATGTTCAATTTTTATTCCCATTAGTTTCTTAGTTCAGTAAAATAGACGCTTTCTAAACCGTCAGCCTTCTAATATTATTCTTACAATGAACGTTGAATATTTTAAACGTTTTCGACAAATGATGAGTAGTTTTTTATCTTAGTTTATAAATGTCTTTTTAACTATTCTTTTAAAAAAACCTTTTAAAAGCTTTAAAAATTTTACAGCAATCAAACTTATAGGATCTTTTTTATATATATTTTTTCATATTTGTTTTTTCTTTTTTTTTTTAGTTATATCTTTTTCTGTTTTCTTTTATTAGCACTTTTTGTTTCCTATATCAGGACTTAATATCAGTTATAGGTTCTTTGGTTTTAGCTTTTTTTTAGCAGTTTTTTTTTAATATTGATGTTTATTATAAATTTTTTAATTATTGATATAAAAAAATGATTAAAAAAAAAAGGAAAAATTAATAATGATGAAGGTTTATATCTATCTTTAAGTTGCTTCTGTTTCATTTTCTATGTTTGAAGTTTCATCTTTATCTTCTATATTTTACAGTTTGTGTTTCAGTGAAATTGTTTCAAATTAAGTTGCATTTTAGTTAAGTTTTGTTTCAGAATATGCAGTTTAAATATCTTATTAAATTCAATATAAATATATTTTAATTTGAATTTAATATATATATATATATATATATATATATATATATATATATATATATATATATATATATATATATATATATATATGTATGTATATATATATATATATATATATATATATATATATATATATATATATTGAATATAAGTACTAAAAATTGATTATTATTCATTTGATTGGATTCTATTTAGTTATTTATAATAAACTATATGATGATAATGATGATGATGATGATTGTGAAGTCAATGCACAAAATAAATAAATAGAAGGTTGACAGTCAATTTGACTGGCTAACAAATAGAATTGACGGTCAAGTGTTTTTATTAGCCGGTCAATTAAAATTATTTTTTTTCAGTGTTTTAATTTTTTTTCAAAAGCTTACTGAACTTTGTAAATAAAAACTTTAAATTATATCATTGCTTTTTAATAATTTATATAAACATAAAATAAAAAGAACAATATGTAAAAAAAAAAATTTAATTTTATATTTTTTTATTTTACATTTATTATTATAAATAATGATAATCTACTTAACCGTTTGAAATAATGTTTGTTATAAACAGTTTGAAATAAAGCTTGATAACATCAAAAGGAGGTTGATAACAAATAATAATTTTTGATAGTTAATATTTCTGTACATTTACTTTTAACTAACTGATTTAAATTTTTTAGATATTATAAATTATATTATATAATTAAACTTTTATAAAAATATTAATTAGACATAACAAAAAATTTATTTAAAAGTTTTTGTAATATATTTTCCTTAATGTTTTACAATGCAGGAAGACATTCCTAATTTTTAAATTTCATAACTAAGTTCAAGTGATCGTTATTTTAAATAGAAACTTCAAAGCTCAACCCAAACTTTACTCAAGTTCACTTCTTGCTTTCCACCCTTAATTAAGCTTGGAAGGTTTCATTTGTTTTTTGTAAACTGCAAGCAGAAATAAAATTAAGTATAAAACTATTATGATTAATTCTGGTTATTATCAGCTATTAGTATATTTATTAATAAAGTTTTATAATGATAAATTCAACATCAGCTATATTTCAAAATTATATGTTAGCATTATTTTTGTTGATATTTTTTTTGTTAATTGACTTGAGATTTTTTTTTTTTAGCTTTATGGATGAAATAAAACATTTTAATAAACTATTTTATATCAAATATATTTTTATTTTTAAATTTTTCATTATTTATATTTCTATCATTGATATAATTTAAGATTTATTACTTGAAATAAATCTAAAATAATAAGAAAAATATTATATAAAATAAAAATTCACAAACTCAATATAATTAAATAGCAAAATCAACAATTTGTCAGCAGCCACAATCTCAATTGACAAAATGTACATTTTTTTTCTAGACGGATTCTTGCAAATAATTTTTAATCAACTAAAGTTACAAAAATGTTTTTCCTAGTAAGTGTGATGAATGCTTCAGTTATAAATTTCAAACAATAGTTTTTGTATTAGTAAAAATTTTTCTTTTAGAACATCAAAGTCAAGAAAGTAAAAGTCCACCCTTGGTCTAAGGTGGTTGCTGAACAACCCTTTAAACCAAGATATACTGCTAGTCAGAAGAAAAAAACTGCTTAAAATTGTTATACAAAAGATATAAAAAGGATAAAAACATACTTTGATAAAGATTATGTATTTTAGACATATACTTCGTAAGATTTTCAGCAACTAGACTAACGATAGCATGTTTATTTTGAATACTCTCCACAACTGTATTGCGATATAATATGTGGTGATTTGATACCTGATTGCCATTCTAAGTTTATAAAAGTATTTTGTATATTCCATATGCATTTATAAAAAATAATTTGGTAAAAACTAAATAACAAAATTCAAACAATTCAGTAACAATTTAAGTATTTAACAGAAAACAGCACTCTTAGTTTCCACTTTTACAAACATTCAGCATGATGTCAGACTCCTTTTATAAATACGCAATATAAGTTAAATATATATACATATATATACATAAATATATATACATATATATGTGTGTATGTATATATATATATATATATATATATATATATATATATATATATATATATATATATATATATATATAAATATGCAATATAAGTTAAATATATATACATATCTATACATAAATATATATATATGTGTGTGTGTGTGTGTGTGTGTATATATATATATATATATAAGTATATATAAAAATATAAATATATATATGTGTATATATATATATATATATATATATATATATATATATATATATATATATAACTTATATTATGTGTTTATAAATAGTCTGACATCATTCTGAAATAGCCTGTTGCCAGGGGCTTCAGTACATACATCAACTGACTAAATAGGTTAAACATGCAAAGAGTGCCACTACATCGACTAAGGGTTAGAGTTGGAACAGAAACTTTTTATTATTATTTGTATTCTTTTTCCAAAACAAAAAACTGTACAGATTTAGGTTAGCCTTTTTGCTTACCAAATACTGATTTAAATATGAAAAAATATAATTATATATATATTTATATATATATATATATATACATATATATATACATATATATATATATACATATATATATATATATATATATATATACAAAAAAAAATATATATATATATATATATATATATATATATATATATATATATATAGATATAGATATATATATATAGATATATATATATATATATATATAGATATATAGATATGTATATATATATATATATGTATATATATATATATAGATATGTATATATATATATACATGTATATATATATGTACATATATATATGTACATATATATATATATATATATATATATATATATATATATATATATATATATATATATATATATATCTGTATATATATATATCTGTATATATATATATCTGTATATATATATATATCTGTATATATATATATATATATATATATATATATATATATATATATATATATATATATATATATATATATATATATATATATATACATTATGTATATATATATTATATATATATATAAATATATACAGGGTAGGGTAGAGGAACTTGCTTATTTGAATTAGCCTTCCTGAAGTGTGATTTACTACGATAGCTTTAAGGAGGGGCTTAATCAAGAGCGCAAACTGTAAAGTTTTGTTTATATGATGAGCCGCATTAATTTATTTTCTTTTTTCTTTGCAGTAGTCATGGAATGGACAAATTTGCGTTTGAGGCATATTTTCCTGTGGTAAATCAATCATCGCCACACAACATGCATTTTGTCGGCACTTCCATGTTGCACCTCGTGGCCATGTTCCAGGACGACAGTCAATCGTTTCGTGGGTGAAGAACTTCAGGGAATCTGGAGATGTGAAGAAGCCTGGCCTCCAAAGGACTGCAAGATCTCCGCATCGAAGCGGTGCAATCCATCTTGAGGTCTCCCCGACGATCTGCCCACAATCATGCATCAGCTCTTGGGTTATCAGCTCGTTCTGTTAGATAGATCCTTTATGAGGAATTGAAGTTCCATCCCTACAAGGTTGTTGTCGCCCAGGAACTGATTCCTCGGGACTTCGATACTCGTGAGGCTGTGCGTGGAGCCCTTCTCGACTTACCTGATGACACGCTTGTGTTCTTCAGCGATGAGGCGCACTTCCATCTTTCTGGGGCTGTGAACAAGCAGAACATGCGGTATTGGAGCGCTG
Source organism: Hydra vulgaris (assembly GCF_038396675.1). Taxonomy (NCBI): domain Eukaryota; kingdom Metazoa; phylum Cnidaria; class Hydrozoa; order Anthoathecata; family Hydridae; genus Hydra; species Hydra vulgaris. Next base: position 43,016,449 of record NC_088920.1, on the reverse strand, counting down.
AAAACCCACGAGAACTTTACCTACAACCTCTACACTCACAATGTGTGACTGTTTGGTGCGCAGTATCCCGAGTTGGAATAATCGATCCCTGGTTCTTCAAAGAAAATGAGAGGACAGTTTCGGTGACATCTGAGCGTTACCTGAGGATGTTACAGGATTTCTTCCTGCCAAAACTGAACAAGATGGGCTTGGATGATGTTTGGTTCCAGCAAGATGATGCAACTGCGCATACATCAAGAGCATCCATGGTTTTCTTGAACGAAGCCTTTCCTGGGCACGTGATCTCTTTGAGGGGCAATCTTCAGTGGCCAGCCAAGTCCCCTGATCTTGTGCCTTAGGATTATTTCTTGTGGGGACATCTGTCCATCATTATTTCTTGTGGGGACATCTGTCCATCAAGTCCATCGTGTACCATAACAGACCCAACAACCTGAACCATCTCAAGAGCAACATTTGTGAAGCCATCGCCAACATTCCTATTGAGATGCTGGAAAGAGTTGACACCAATATCCGGACTCAACTGACAAAATGTATTGACAATAACGGACATCATTTGCGTGATATCATCTTTAAAACTAGCAAATTATAAAACTTACTTGTTCTTAATTATGCTATTACAAAATTCATTTGTATATATTCAATACTTTTGTTATAATATATATTTCAAATAAGCAAGTTTCTCTGCCCAACCCTGTATATATGTGTGTGTGTATATATATATATATATATATATATATATATATATATATATATATATATATATATATATATATATATATATCCTTACTTTTGCATATTTAGATGTGTCCTCACATACTTTGAACACTTTTAGCTTCAAATTGCCAACTTCAATCTATACAGTTTTTTTAGCAGAGAAAAAAACAAATTTTTTTTGTAACAAACATGCTTATATAGAAAGTACTCAAAGCTTAAACCAAAACTCTCAGTCAATGTATGTACTAAAGCCCCGCACTTAGCTATTTCAGTATAAAAAACATAAATTTTTTGCAAGGCCATGTATTTCATGTAAGACTAAATATATAAAGGTGTTTGAATATGTTGATTGCACATAAAATATCACTCACAATACATAAACTGAGGTAAATACATAAACTGAGGATTTGGGTTCGGGCAGCTAATATCTACATATAAAGGACATTTATTTAGAAAAAACTTTATTATTTTCATTATATTTTAGTTTTAAAACTTGCCTGGATTAAAATAAAAAGGTAAAAAAAAGAAGAGAAAGTCTTACCTCATAAAATAATTCACAAATAGCCCGAATCTGCTTTAAGGCTGGAATGACCCAAGAACCTACTTTTATTTCTTCCACACACAAGTCAATCCAATGTATCTTTAAATTATCTCGATCTTGAGTTTGAGAACAACTATAATCAAGAATTTTTATGTGTGCATTCAGAGCTTGGTCCATTATATCAGTAGGCAAATCATCACTATGCGCAAGTTGCCATAACAAATTAAGAACCTTATCAAAAAAATAAAATCAAAAATATATTAAAAAACATATTTAAACATGAGAAATAAAAACTTTTTGAAAAATCATTAATAACATAACTTTAATGTATCTTTTTAAGTCTTTAAATCTTAAAAAACTTTGTAAAACTTTAATGGTAATATCATTGATCATTCTAACTCATTTTAAAACCAAAATAAAACTTTAATGGTAATATCATTGATCATTCTAACTCATTTTAAAGCCAAAATAAAATTTTAATGGTAATATCATTGATCGTTCTAACTCATTTTAAAGCCAAAATAAAATTTTAATGGTAATATCATTGATCGTTCTAACTCATTTTAAAGCCAAAATAAAATTTTAATGGTAATATTAATGATCGTTCTAACTCATTTTAAAGCCAAAATAAAATTTTAATGGTAATATCATTGATCGTTCTAACTCATTTTAAAGCCAAAATAAAATTTTAATGGTAATATCATTGATCGTTCTAACTCATTTTAAAGCCAAAATAAAATTTTAATGGTAATATTAATGATCGTTCTAACTCATTTTAAAGCCAAAATAAAATTTTAATGGTAATATCATTGATCGTTCTAACTCATTTTAAAGCCAAAATAAAATTTTAATGGTAATATTAATGATCGTTCTAACTCATTTTAAAGCCAAAATAAAATTTTAATGGTAATATCATTGATCGTTCTAACTCATTTTAAAGCTAAAATAAAATTTTTATTGCAACATCATTGATTATTCTAACTCATTTTAAAGCCCAAATTTTTCTTTTATATCTGGATCTTATATGTACAAGTTTTAATTTTGGGGCTAAAAAATTACAAATTTTAAAAGCAAAAAATTATTGTAATTAAAAATTATGATCATAAAGATGAACTAAAAACAGTTAACACTAGAATGGATTTTGAACGTTACAATTTTATGTTGAAAAGTTCTAGAGACTTTTGGAAAATCTACAATAGTGTCATTAACAAAGGTCAAACGTTCCATCTCTATTACATGGGTCTAATCTTATCTTTTCCAGGAATAAAACAGAACCAATTGCAAAAAACTTATCCTCTAATTTGACTACTAAATCTAATGCCAATACTCTTTCTGCCATTCTAGTTAAACAAGTTAACCAATTGTTAGACATCCAAATCACTTAGGCTTCTGTTGTTAAAGTCATATCTGAATTAAACTCTTCTGCGGTTTATGGCCCAGATAACATTTCTTTCATAGTCAAAAGTGTTCTCAAGTGCTCTCTTCAATTCTCTATTAACTATTTAATAAGTGCTTGACTGAATCTTGTTCTCCTGCCTGCTAGAAAATGATATCTGTGGTTCTAACTTTTAAAAACTCTGTAGAACACTCTCTACTAGAACCCCTCTAACAATCATCCAATCAGTCTTCTCTCTATTATAAATAAAGGTTTTCGAGTCTTTAATTAACAAATTTTTAATATCCTATCTTTAATATCAAGTCTAATAACTTACTTTCTAGAATTTAAGATTTTGATCATCTTGTTCTGCCTTGTTAACTTTTATAACAGAAAGGTTCTATTGTGCATTATGATGGTGGAAATTGATGGTAGTGGTAAGGCTTAAATTAATGTTCTTGGCATATCAAAGGAATTTGATTAAGTCTGGCATACTAATCTTCTCCATAAGCTTGATTCATACAGTGTGTCTAGGAAACTTTTTGAGATTACAAAATCTTTTCTTTCTAACTACAGTATCAAAGTTGCCCTCAATGGCCAACACTCTTCTTCATTTCCAGTGACCTTTGGGGTATTACAAGGTTCTATTATTGGTACTGTATTGTTTTTCATCTAAATTAATGATCTTCGTGATAATCTTACATCTAAAGTGGATGAAATCTAAAATCTCTATTTGCTGATGACACAACTCTGTCTTAACAAAAAAATCATTGCTTTTAATCGCTTAGAACAGGCAACATCGCTTAGATCTTGAATCTGATCTCTCCTCTGTAACAGTCTAAAGTTTTTAGTACCTAGTGAGTTCAATTGAATTCAAGTTTCAGCAAAACTCAGTAATTTAGTTCAAACAATTATCGCATTACTGTTGATTTTTCTGTATTGATGAATGACAATGCTTATACTTAGTCATTTACTTTACTTTTCTTAGATAACTGTTTACCTCTGGAATGGAATTCTTATGGAAACCATATGTAATACTGATTGCAAAGTTATATTTGGACTGGTTCTTCTAAAGATGCCCTTTCTCTTCTTGACAAAATCCAAAAATGTAATGTAAATGTAGTTAAACATGTTCTTTCTGCTAAGCTTTAGGCACTATCCCATAATAACAAGGTTGCAACTCTTACTCTTTTCTACAAATACTACTATGGTTGCTGCTTAAACGAGCTATAATTTAGTTTCATCAACCATAACTCATTCTCGCGTGATTTGTCATTCAGCAAAATCACATCCTTTTACTGTTTTGTCCTTTCATGCTCTAAAAGACTGAGTGATAGTTATTTTTAAATAGTACTTTTGTAAAACTATGAAATTTTACCGTGTGATGATGATATGAAGTTTAATATAGTGGTTGTTTTTTTTTAGTACAAAAAAAAATTTAATTGATATAAAATATGTTAAAAATAAATTAAATTAAATTAGTGTTAAAAACAAAAGCATTGTTTGTTTCTTTTTAGTCATCTCCATTTTGTATTTAACTCTCCCTTTGTCTTCTTGATAAATTAATAGAAAAAATATAATGATAATTATATTTTATTTTTTAAATGTTCATTCATTGCAATGACTTTTTAAAAACATTTAATAAAAAAAAATTTGTAAAAAAAATTGAAAAATAAAATAAAAAAAACAGTTTCTGTAGTTGATTAAAAAAACAACTTTTTTAATCAACTACAGAAATTAATAATAAAATAATAACTTTATTCAAGTATATATACTGTGAAGTGAAACTAAAGATTAAAAAAAAAAAGGTTAAAAAAAAGAAGATATAGCTTACGTCATTTATAATATGCATCAACAAACTTTAGACACTAAATATTTTAGTCCAGATTTTAAGAAATTTTAGTATTTTCAAAACACATCCTAGTTGTTTGTTAAAAATTCTTTTATATTCAGACTATATTAACTGGTCAACTATGACCGGCAAGAATTTTTAGGAGGTCAAAACAGCAATTTTGATCATTTCAGACAGTTGTTGACCATTGACTGCCTATTCAATCTGTTTTTACTGAAACAGTTTGAGCAGAAGCATATGTTGGATTTGGGCAATATATTAGAAAAATTAAAAGTATTTTAAAAAATGGTGGATCTAAATCATGCAAAAAAAGAGTAAATTAAGAAAATAAATTATATAATTAATTTATAAATTATTTATATAACAATTATGTAAATTTCACAGATTTAAAAATGTATTTAAAATATACTTTAAAACTTGCAAATTAAATTTAATTAAAATAATTAAATTTTGAATAAGCAAAACAAAATAAAGTTATTAAAAAATACAAAATAAAATTACAATTACAAAATAAAATGAATTTAAGTTATTAAAAACAAACTTCAAATATTGCTATGTAAAGTATTAAGTTGTAACAAACTTATAAGTTGTAACAAAGTTATTAAAAAAAATACAAAATAAAATTACAATTACAAAATAAAATGAATTTAAGTTATTAAAAACAAACTTCAAATATTGCTATGTAAAGTATTAAGATAATTAAAACTATAAACCTTTTTTTATTTTTCAATTTTCCATAACTTGTTTAATTTGCATGGACAAATGCTGTTCTCAGTGCTCTGAAGTTAGTTTTTGTTAGCTCATAACTATTACCCCCAATACTTAATATTCTTTCACAGTTAAACACAGAAAATCTGGTTCTGAATGAGATCCAATAACATTTATTTTGTGTGTGTTAAATCATTTTAAATCCCATATTTCTTAAAAACCTTTGGATGTTTTCATAAACCCTTTTAATTTTAGATATTGTCATTTTTTTTATCGAATGTTCCTACTTATGGTATTTTTAATAAAATAAACAATGATACATCCTAAAGTATATATTTTTTATTCAAAATTCATGTTTTATTATATAAATATACATATACATATATATATATATATATATATATATATATATATATATATATATATATGTGTGTGTGTGTGTGTGTGTGCGTGTGCGTGTGTATATATTTATATAGAAACATCATCATAATCATCATTATCATGTTTATTTTCATAAACATTGTCATCAATCTTCCTTTTTTATGCTGTTTCTCTAATATAAACAATCTCCAGCATCTTCTTTCCTTAACTAAAGTTCATTCTTTTTTTTTTTTTTTTTTTATTAAGGTTTTACAATAAATTGTGTAGGCATAAACTGCCTGTCAACTTAGTTATATAATATTTGACAATTACAAAGTTTGTATAAATAATAACAAATAAAATGTGGATTAGTCAAAGAGAAACTATTCATTTTTAGATGATTGTCTAGAAGTAGCTTAAACTTTTTTAGAGATAACACTGATACAATGTCATTAGGAAGAGAGTTCCATTTATTTATTATTCTTAGAGAAAAAAAGTTCATACGTAAATTTAATTGTGAAGATTGTTTTTTTAGTTTATATGCATGACCACGAGTAATAATTTGGCTATCTATTTCAAAAAGACTTCTATCACTAATTTTATTTGTGCACTATTTACAGACGTTGATTAGGTCTGCACAAAGTAGCCTGTATTTTACAATTGCCATATTTAACGCCAACAATCTTTGTTTATGCGGTAGATCATATAGTCCATTGATTCGCTTCTTAACACATTTTCTATTTGCCGTTTGTCTTTGAGAAGTCCAAGGCTACAGATTGATCCACAGTATTCTAGGTGAGGGCGGACTAGAGCTGAAAATAGTTTTTTGAAGGATAATAAATATGGATATGATGTAAATGTTCTTTTTATTATTCCTATTATTTGTGTGGCTTTGTTGACTTGAATAGTTGTTTGCTTCGAAAATAATAAGTTTGAATCTATGTGAACATCTAAATCTTGTTCGCAATTTGTGGGTTTAATGTTTACTCTTATATTTTTTTCTGGATCATGAATATTATAAGTATGGGATTTGTTGTTGTGTCCTAAGTGCATTACAGAACATTTATCAATGTTAAATTTCATTCCCCATTTTTGAAACCATGTAACAAGAGCGCCAATGTCATTTTGTAATTCTTGCGCAGATTGATTATTTTCAATAGAACGGAAGATTTTGGTATTGTCAGCGAAAAGAGCAGCTTTTGATTTGATTACTTCAGGGATATTGTTGACATATATAAAAAAAAGTAACGCTGATAGGACGGAGCCTTGGGGAACTCCACTTTTAATGTGTACCCAGTTTGAGTAATTACCATCAACAACAACTCTTTATCTACGGTTTTTCAAAAAGTTTTTAATCCAATATAGTGTTGATCCATTTGTACCATAAGCTATAAGTTTAGAAATAAGAAATTTATGTGGAACTTTGTCAAAGGCTTTTTCAAAATCGAGATAAATGTTGTTGATGGGAATATTATTATCTAGTGATGATGTTCAATAAAAGGTTAGTTAAGCAGGAATGATCTGGACAAAATCCATATTGGTGTGGACTTATTAAATTATTGTTAATCAGGTGTGTCATAATATGATCTTTTATAATTTTTTCAAAGATTTTTATTGAAGTACAAGTTATACTTATACGTCTATAATTAAGTGCTTTTGATCTGCCTCCTTTTTCGAATATGAGTGTGATTGTTGCGTCTTTCCATATTTGGAGTATTGATTTACTCTCAAGGAGTTTGTTAATAATAGTAGATAGATATTTAGACATTTGAAAGCAAGTTTTCTTAAATATTATTAGTTCGATATTCATCAGGGCCTGGTGATTTAAATGAGTTTAGACTTTTAAGGTATGTTTTGATAATTTCTGAATTTCTATCAATATTGTTTGTTAGTGGATTTACATTTTTATATGTTAGGTCAAATGGTGGTATTGCTTTTATTTTTTTGTTTGAAAAAGTATTAGCAAAAAAGCTATTGAATAGATGAGCTTTATTTAGATCAGTAGTTGCAACAATATTATTGTATTGGATGTCAGGGAATGCTTCTTTGTTTTTTCTTTTTGATTTGACATACAAGTAAAATGCTTTTGGATTTTGGTCTATGTCTCTAGCCGGTTTTTTTTTCAAATTCAATAATTGTTTTTCTGCATGCTGCTTTTGTTTTGTTTCGTGAAATGCAGTACTCATTATACGTTTCTTCATTTCTGCTCAATATATGTTGATGATATTTCTCTCGTATAAGTTTAAGTTCATTGATTATTTGAAAGTCCATTTTGAGCGTTTTATATTTTTAAAGTTAGATTTTGGTATATTATTGTTGATACTAGTTTTAAGTTTGTTGAAAAAGATACTCCATAGTTGGTCTGAGTTGGATGTTGGACAGAGTTTAATATTTGCAATGTCTTCATTAATTTTGTCATAGTTCCCTTTTGTGTATAAATGTTTTGTATGGTATGGCGGTATATTTATAATAGATTCAATTGACACAGTAAAGTAGATTAGTTGATGATGACTTTTGCCAATGAGTGCTAGATGAGTTAAAAAGGAAATCATGCTTTCATCAGAAGTAAATAAGAGGTCAATTGTAGAAGGATTTTGTTTTTGTGTGATGTGTTGCTTTTGAAATAACTTGGGTTAAAAAAATAGCAAATATTTCAGTAAATTTAATTGATTTAGAGGAATTTGTAATAGGTTGTTTTGGATTTTGCCAACTGATATCTGGGTAGTTAAAATCTCCAATAATAAGAATGTATGGACATTTGTTTGAAAGTTTGGCAATGTGCTGATTTATGCAGTTAGTGTTTTCATTGTTATTATTTGGTGATCTGTAATATAAACTTAACAATAACTAAGAAGTTTTTGTTGTAATTTCACAACTGAGAAATTCAGATAGAAATATATCTAGGTTTATTAGGGATGACTTTACTTTGCTGTGTATAAATATTGCTAATCCTCTTCGGCAAGAACTATTGCTGTGATTTGTATGTAGTAAGTAATTTTCAATAGCGAACTCGAGATCATTAACTTCAATTTTTTTTATTTTTCAGCAGAGTTTCTGTTAAAAAAATAATTTTGGGTTTCAGATTGTTTACTATTTGTTTAAGCTCATGGGGTTATTTCATAGGGAGTCGATGTTTGTGTATTTAGCTTTGACGGATTTAATTTCAGTAACTTTTTTAATGGTTTGAAAATTAATCCAATTTTCTATAGTTATTTATATTTTTTGTTTACTAAAATTCAGTTTGATGACTTTGTTGCGCCTAATGCACCATTGAAAGGGTGAGTTTGGTTCATTTTCTAGTAGTATTTGATTTTTTTTATTTCTTTCTTTTCCAAGTTGAGAATTGATTTGCCTTTCGCAAACCTCGGAATTAGGGTCGGCATTCGGCAATGCCGACCTGAAAGTGTTTGAGGTCGGCAATTTTTTGCCGACCACGTTTCTATGTTTTATGCTTAGACCTTTGTATCAAACAATTTTTGCCAAACTGATGCTGACCTCAAAAAGATTGACGTCGGCAAATTATCGCTAACCTCATTTTTCCTATTTCCGAGGGTTGCTTTTGGCAAGTGTCATATCTGGATTAATGAAGACATTTGTATATTTTATGTTTTTGCATAATTCCCTAGTGGCAAGTAAAACATTCAAACCATATGTAACTCAACCTCTTTAAGTGTCTTTTACCTAAGCTCCTGGATCCAGCAGGTATGAAATTTTTTATTTCTTCTCACCTATTTTAATTCAAGCCTCATTCTACACCACATTCTTGTGCAGTTGCTATATTAAACTAGAATCAATTTTTTTTATCTTTTTTACAAGAACATCTCTCTTATAAACAAATATATTTTTTTACTGCAAGAAGTCAATGTAAAAAGGTCCTGTCTAATGCTAAGCTCTGTTATTCTCAGTTCACTAAATCTCATATCTTATCTCAGAAGTTAGGCTCTAGAGACTTTTGGAAAATCTTTAACAGCCTCGTTAACAAAGGAAGGTCTAACATTCCATCTCTCATTCATGGGACTGATCTTATTTCTGTTGCTAAAGTCCATTCTTAACTAACCCTTTTACGGCTTGTGGTTCAGCCGACATTTTGATCATAGTTTAACACAAGTGTTCTCTCTTCAATTCTCGCTAAACTATTAATAAGTGGTTCCAGTTTTCAAATCTCAAGAAAACACTCTAACCTCTCTAACTATCCAACAATTAGTCTTCTTTCTATTATTAATTTCTTTACATAAAGGTTTTGAGATTAAATCATTTCTTCCTACCCACAATATTAAAGTCATTATCAAATGCCTACACTTTTCATCATTTCCAGTAACTTAAGGGTACTGCAAAGTTCTATTTTTGACCTTTCTTCTGTAACAGCTTGGAGCTTGCAGCAGTTTGTGGATTTTAACTCCAACCAATCTCAGTTATTTACTTAAAATAACTATTGCAATATTGTTGACAACCCTATAATAACAATTAACAAATTTTTACTCTCACACAAGGTCAAAAAGCACATTGTAAATGTAGTGAGACCTGCTTTATCTGCCAAGCTTGAGTCACTTTCCCATCATTGTAAGGTTGCATCTCCATTTTTCTACAAAATACTACAACTGTCATTGCTCAAGCAAGCAATCATCTCTAGTTCAATCAACAAAAAACCATTGTTGCTTGGCTTGTCATTTAGCAAAGTGGCATCTTTTTGTTGTATTTGTCACTTCATGCTATAAAAATTTTTATCCATCTATTTTTTTTCCTTGCACGTCATCAAAACCTCAAAACTCTAACCTTCTCTAATCTTTTGCTTTCCTGACTCATAAAATTTACACTTTTTTAAATCGTCAGTTAACCTTGCTCTTTAACCCTACTCTTTGTTTTCTAATAACTCAAAACTTAATAATGGTTGCTTGCAATCTTTTTGGAAGTGAACCAGTTTAAAATATATATATATATATATATATATATATATATTTATACATATATATATATATATATATATATATATATATATATATATATATATATATATATATATATATATTAGGGTGTCCCAAAAAACAACATTTTTGAAAAATATATGCAGAGACCCCCTTAATGTGTTCTATCTAATACAAAAACATTAGATTTAAAATTTTTTTGAATAAAAAATATTTTAAAGGGTCCCTCAAGACCCTGAATATTTAATGAGTCCCTAATACTTTCAAAAAAAAAGTTTTTTAAAAGTATGTCAACCTGGTACTCAAATGAAGCAAAACTATATAAAAATTTCAAAAATAATATTTAATTTCTATATTTGAAATCTATATTATTTTTGAAAATTTTATATAATTTCGCTTCATTTGAGTACCAGGTTGACATATCTTTGAAAAATTTTTTTTTTGAAAATATTAGGGACCCATTAAATATTCGAGGGTCTTCAGGGACCCCTTTAAATATTTTTTATTCAAAAAAATTCTAAATCTAGTGTTTTTGTATTAGATAGAACACATTAAGGGGGTCTCTGCAGATATTTTTCAAAAATGTTGTTTTTAAGGACACCCTAATATATATATATATATATATATATATATATATATATATATATATATATATATATATATATATATATATTAAATAACTTGTAAATGTTTGCGTAAATTTATAAATACATAAAGTATTATAAACTTTTTCCTAGCCCGGGCTATCAAACCCTGCTAATTCTTAATTTAATAATTTCGCCAGGAATGGATTTGTGAAAAATCTGATTTTTAGCCAGGTCAGAAACTCCGGTCACTTACTACTACTAGCTACCAGCAAAAAAAAAAAAAAAAAATTACTAAATTAAAAAAAAATACTTTGTGAGCAATCACTCCTTCTTTATCATCTTCAGCAAGTCTTCGGATCAGTTCAAGCAACTTTTCTTGTTGTTTTTTATTAGCTGAATTCCAACCAGCCTTATTTATTAAAAGCAAAATAAAATTTTGTAAAAAAATTTTTTTTCTTAAAAAAAAAAAAGGAACTTGCATTAAACAAGCAAAGATATTTTAGAAAAATTTATAAACTAATTACCTGGAACCTTGAAAATAAATGATCAAGTTGTTCTGCTGAAAAATCCCAAGCAAGTTTTGCTAACAAGTCGTGGACATTTTTAACGATAGCTTCATGTTTACCTAATTGTGCCATCCATATTGTATCTAGATCTTTAACAGTCAGTGTTTTCGATTTTATAGTGAAACGTATGATTTTTTCTAATTTTTCAACATACTGAGGTTGGTGAAGATTATCTTTTAAGACTATAACTAAAACATTATTTTCTTGCAACCACTTTGCTACCATATCATTTGTGAGATATTCATCTTCTTCATAATTGTTGTGTCTATGATTACTGTAGTAGGAGACACTGCTTATAACACGATTTATTTCATTCAATGCATTCATTTTCCCATTAAATGGCGAAACTTGGAGTAATCTATCAGAAAAATGACATTTAAAAATATTTAAAAACAACAACTTTTTGTGTTATATATATATATATATATATATATATATATATATATATATATATATATATATATATATATATATATATATATATATATATATATATATATATATATATATATATATATATATATATATATAGTTCAGAACAACTTACTTTCAATTTCATTATCGAATCAGAGCAAACAGATTATTATTAGATCATGATAAAGATAATTTATCAGATATTATGTGTAGTGATCGGAAAATTTCGGTTTCGGCCGAAATTTTGCTTTTAACCGAAACCAAAATTTCGGTTTTGGTAGTTTTTTAAGTTTCGGTTCAAACCAAAATTTCAAAAATCATTATTAAAATAATTCAAAAAGCATTATTAAAATAATAATTAATTTTTTTCAAATTTAACTTTGTTGACAGATTTTTAATTAATTTTTTATATATAAATATTATATATTAATATAAATATTATATATTAATATAAATATTATATATTAATATAAATATTAAATATATTAATATACCTATCTCATATATTTATTTTTTTAATTTATAAAGTTATGCATATTTTATGATTATAAATGCTTATAATCTAATTCTATAATTTATTCTATAAACTTCGTTCATATAAAATGTAAACGTTTTTTTTTCTGTAACAAATTTTGTTGAAAACATTGTACCGTTTTTATAAAAAATTTAATTTGTTTTAATAAAATTTTGTTGACATTTCAAAAATTATTTTTTAATTAAATACAAGTTACATTTTACATTATATTCTTAATTATTATTTTACATCATTTCATTTATAACAACAAATCAACTCCTAATAAAACAAATATCAAAAGAGCATTGTTTAAACACGCTATTTCTTACTTAAAACACACTATTTCTTACTAAAAAAATTTCGGTTGTGGCGAAATTTCGGTTTGAATTTTGGTAAAAGTTTTGCCGAAATTTCGGTTTCGGTTGAGAAATGCCGCAACCGAAATGAACCGAAACCAAAATTTTGGCAAAATTCCAATTTCGGTCGATCACTAATTATGTGTATGTTTTTAATAGAGATTCCTGTTGATCAATATTTACAAGTGACATCAATATTTATCAGTAATTATCGATTAGAGATGTTTAAACAAGGAATATTTCATTTCAAATATTATCAAAACAAATATAATGAAAATATGTCTAAGTTTCACTTTAAAACAGGAAAACTTCAAGTGTTAAAGAAATCAAGCATTGTAATAATGTTAGGTGTACAACCTTATTTGACATTAAATGGAAATTATGCTTTTGAGTGTCCTTGATGCAAACACATTTAAAATGACAAAATATATGTTAAATATATGATAACTAAAAAACAGTAAAATTGAAGCAAGAAAGATAAAACTTTGTAACAGTGGACCAAATTAGATGATATAAGCAATTGACTTTGTACAGACTAACTAAACTGCAAAAAAAACAGATCCAGTAAATTGATACCATAGAGAGATTCAAGCCTTGTTACGAGATTTCGCTGCGTAACGAAAATGCGTAACGCATTTCAAAGTAACTCAACTCAGTAAATATATTTTGCATCGTTAGAAGTTATATTGCGTCACTAGCATCTTTTCAAGTACCGCATTGTAATTAAAGTTATTTTATTAACGCGTTAAAAATCATACAAACAGTTTTTTTTTTTCTCACTGTAACAAAAGTTACAAATAAAATTTAAGTTCCTATTTATAAAATCATTTTTATTTTATTCAAATATGAACTAAATTTATTTTGAAAAAAATATTTTTTTCATAAAATGTAACATAATATTTGTTTATTTTCTTATAATTTTACAGTTGGTTTTTATTTATTTTATTAACTGGTAATAAATTTTTTCTTATTTATTTTGTGAACTCTTTTTAATAATGTTTTTAAACAATAAAGTGTTTTTTTTATTATTTATCAGTTACCGAAAACATATTCGTGATCATAATTTATTTTCATAAATAAAACAAACGTCATTAAAACTTATTAAAACGTTATTGAATTAACAGTAAACAAAATATCTTATTAATAAAATATTTACATCAAAACAACTTGTGCATTTTTTAAACTATTTCGACAAAAAATAATTATTACATTTAAAAAGAATTTATATTTTAATTCCTTGAGATAAAACTTAAAACACTTTATTTTTTTAACTAATTTTTAACAACAACAAAATTATTAAACAAACTGTTTCTTTAACAAAAAATCTATTAGTTTACAATTGCGGTTAAATGGTTTTACTTACGACTTTATTTCTTCTGAATAAACGTCATGTAAACGATATCAAAAGATAACTTAAATATTCTAAAAGATACAAGTTTTTGCGTAACGCAAAACTGCTGAACGTGTAGGCAAATCGCCTTTTCACAGGCAAAATGCGAGCTGTGTAACGCTTCTTAACAAGGCTTAGGGAGCGTTATGCAGGTTGTACTAAATGATTTCAAAAAATTAGAAAACTATTTTACATTAAAAAAAAAAACATGAATAAATGCTATTATTCTTTGAATTGTTTTTTGAGTTTTTTTTTTTTTTTTTAACTCTGCAACTCTATAAGAACCTTGAGGAAGAATGCTGTGCAGAGAAACAAGCACAATACTATTAGGGACAAGGTTGGAATTTTCCCTTATGAGTGTACTCTAACACTACATTACTACAAAAAAATTTTCTTTTAAAACACCAGTGTTTTATTTAGTTTTCAATATATTATTTTAATTAATAAATCTCAATAAAAAAATAAGAAATGGGTAATATAAAAATCATAAGCTGGAACCTGGAAAGTGCTTTTTATTATCAATAAGTTTAGATGGATTTTATTGCTTTATATGCTTATGCATCTGTTTTCTATTAACTACTACCCATTCATTTTTAACAAACTTGGTTTTTGCTAAACAAATTTCTGCAGATTTTAGGAAATTCAGGAAATTAGAGCAAATGGTTTATGCCTATATAATTTTTTATGAAAGATTCCATCAAGAGTTATATATCATAAAAGTAAATTCTCAAAAGGAAATCAACAACTTGCTTTCAGTGGTAAATGAAAGTGCTGATTCAATATGAGTTTTCAAGAGTTTTAGATATAAAAAAAAGTTTCTCCTTGCCATTTTCACTGAAAGTTTGAAAAAAAAAATGTTTTTAATCTAAAAACTTGAAAAATAGTGACAATGAAGTGAGTATTTCATTTTAAGATATAAATTCTTACTAATTGTAAACTATTTAATATTGTTTTAATAAATCTTATTTTGAACATTTTTATTTTCATTATGAAAATTACCTAAGAATCATTAATAGGCGTAGCTCCTCAAATTGCTTACATAGCTCCGCTTGACCAGGTAAACAACTAACAATCAATTTCATACTCTAAAAAAATTTAATGCAAAATTTAAAAAATAAAATAGTAAGTATATATAACAATTCATTATTGACATATATATATATATATATACATAATATATATATATATACATAATATATATATATATATATATATATATATATATATATATATATATATATATATATATATATATATATATATATATATATATATATATATATATATATATAAATAATACATAATATAAAATAAATATATGTATAATATAAAATGTATATGTGTATACATATATAAATGCAGCAATAGATGCAGGCGGATGACATCACAAAAAAATAGGAAGTTGCCTGGGCTTCAGCACATACATCAACTGTTCTATAGCCTATTTAGATAAGCATTTGCCACTAGTTTTGCTTATCTTTATAGAAAATCTTTTTTTAGAAAAAGAAGAAAAAAATGAAGAATAATGAAAGAAAACATTGCTGCCCCATGCCAAACCCTCAGTCGGTGTAGCAGCACTCTGCTGCGAGTCAGGCTATTTCTCAGTCAACAAATGAAGCCCCCCGCAACAGGTTATTTTAGTTCAGTGTGATGTCTGAGTCCTCTTCTAAACAAGGAAATTGAGTATATAGGTGAAACAAAAATGCAAATAAAAACATGCATGCAACAACACAAAAAAAGTACAATAGGAAATAAAACAGAATGATCTGCATTAGCCACACACATGAGATTGTACACAACAAATTAACTGGGACAGTTGCAGAACTCTAAAAGTTGATGCTAAAAAATTTGATAGGAAAGTTTGTGAGGCAATTGAAAACCATCAATGTGCCCCTCAACAAAACAGTATCAATTTAGATGAGGGACAATATGTGTCAACAAAATTTTGGGCACCATTTATGGCGCACTTACGTCAAAAAAGATGAAACCATTTCATTGACATAAAATAGAAATAAAATAAAACTGCCATTTTAAAAATAAAATTAAATAATTTTTTTTTTAAGCTGAAGATGCGGTCCCTAATATATATATATATATATATATATATATATATATATATATTATATATATATATATATATATATATATATATATATATATATATATACATATATATATATATATATATAAATATATATATATATATATATATATATAAATATATATATATATATAAATATATATATATATAAATATATATATATATATAAATATATATATATAAATATATATATATATATATATATATATATATATATATATATATATATAATATATATATATATATATATATATATATTAGGGTGTCCCAGAAAAAAAAGCTTTTTAAATTCAAAATTGTGCACTATGTCAATCCTCCTTATTTGGTCCCAGTAGACCACCATAAAAATATCTGAGCTTAAAGTGACTGTTTAGCTGAAGAAGGTGTTTTAGAAAAAAATTGTGTATAAATTTTAATGAGTTTTTTTTGCATTTATTGATTCGGTAGTATTTAATATTTTCATGAAAAATCAAATTAACATAAAGTTAATCACCCAATACATTAATTCTGACTGCTATACTTACTGCAACTTTAAAAAAAATCCTGATTATTTTGTTCTTTATTATAATTGCATTGTTTTAAAATGCTTTTTAAAACAGAATACAAAAAAAGTTAGGTGGTGCAAGAATTATTAAATTTTTGTTGGAAAAGATATATATTTTAAAACAAAAATATAGCCATAAAGTGCTTTATTTATCTATCAAGTCTTGCTTAGTGGCATATTTAGATGCCTTCCGCTGGTTGTCTAAAATTACCATCATGGTGTCTTGAAGCCTGTCTTCGAAATGTGTCCTACCAACTAATTCCTGCACCAATTTGATGTGTCTTCCAGCCCTGTCATTAACAACTGCTACTCGAGATACACTGAACACAAATATCTTGAAAGATTTATTTTTAAGATTTTTCTCCAAATTTGACATGCCTTCTTCTTTCCATGAGAGAATGTCATCTTTGGTTATACCAAAATGGAGCAAAAAGAGACAAGACTCATGAGAAAGTCTGATAGCTTTGAGAGGAGACAGAACTGTGTAGAAAGTTTTGGTTGTTCTTTGTCAAAGCTCTTCATCTCTAAAACATCATATTTGAATAATTCCACAAGAATATCCATCCTCTCTGTCTCCTCTAAACACTGGTCAGCTAAAGCAAAGACAACACACTGTAATGTAAATTACAAAGTGTGTCTGAGAATACTAAGATTAGGAACTTTGCCAATCTTTCCGTACTTCTTGAAGTGGATTTATTATGATCTGCAATAAAATTTTGAATGCTCTAAGATCATTGGATGGAGCCTGAGCTGCCATTGGGCTCTTCAGGAAGAATAAACAGTGAAAGAACACTACATAATTTGTTACATGCTGCATCATCTATTTCTTATTGATACTGAGTTGCTTGTAGTATTTCTTGGTCATTTGCATTGCTAACAGATACAATGAATCAGCCATAAATCTTACTTCATGATGTGCAGCAGGTTGTAGAAAGCTGAAGTTCAACAAATCTGCTCCAGGGTAAAAAGCTACCAGAATTCTTCTTCTACTAGCTTTCCGACATGTCCTGCAAAAGTTTTAAATAATGAAATAAAAGTTTTTTAAAACATAATAACATTATAATAATCACACCAAAAAATTTGATTTGAAAAGTAAGAAAAGAACAACAAAAAAAAGTATTTAATATTATTTTCTATATCAGAAAATGCAACAGAATTGATCAAAGTATACAATGTTTTTATATATATATATATTTTACATATATGTAAAAATTATCATTAAGTACTTAAATTTATTATATTTAAATTAGAATTAAGTAGTAGTATACAATATATACTGCAACTGTTTTTCCTAATAACTGATAACTTATTTCTCGTATTTCTAAATATATTTGTAGAGTTTTAATCATAAAATGCAAAAATATAAATGCAAATATATATATATATATAAACACATATATATATAGATATATATATATATATATATATATATATATATACACATATATATAAATATATATATATAAATATACTATATATATATATACTATTTATATATACTATATATATATATACATGTATATATAAATAGTATATATATATATATATATATATATATACATATATATATATATATATATATATATATATATATATATATATATATATATATATATATATATATATATATATATATATATATATATATAACAATATTAACTATAAAATATCAAAATTTGACCTTGATAATGACAGAAATAGCTTCATTTTTTGATTCTTTTTTTAAAATTTCATCTGTTATTGAATCTAAGAAGCATTTAATGCTTTTCTAAATAAAGAAATAATTATAATATTAAATATTTTTTGAACAGAAGAAAAATAAATTCTCTTTATATTTTTATAAAAATTTTAAAGTATTATAAAACAATAAAACATCTACTTACAACAACAGGTAATAAAAATTGCTCCACAGTGTGTTCAGTTAAAACTTCAGCACATAAACCAAATGGTCTAAAAAAACATTCTTTAAATTTAGAAAAATATTACTACATAATTTCAATATCTGAAAATTTAAAGAAATACTACTTTAAAATTATGCCTAAAAATTTTGCTTTAAAGTCATGATGAAAAATAAAAAAACTACTTTAAAACTTTAAAGTCATGTGTGAAAATGTCTGAAAATTGCTCCATGGAGTTTATAAGGCAAAATTTTATATAACTAATAAAAAAATCAACATAATATTTAATATAACTAATAAAAATCAAATCAAATAATTTTTATAATTATTTTTATGAGGCAAAGTCATTTCATGACTTGACCACTCAAAATGAATTTTTCAATATTTGGGTTTTGAGGTAGATAGAAGTACCAGACTACCAGGATAGTTTTCAGTTAGAGTTGATCTATTTTTGCCTAAATTTGCAATCATAGAAACAATTGAAGATAAACATTGAATGAATATTTAGGTCTTGGGAAGCAGATTCTACATAAGAAAAACTCTTATCACCACAATAAAAAATGAACAAAAATAAAAGTAATACTTGATTAAAGCACAAACAATTTGAGCATTAAGACCACCTATGTCACAGATTCTGTGTTTAAGTTTGTGAAAACCTCCTAAGTCACCAAACTGATTTACCAAGTCCACTAACCAACCCTAAATAAAAAAATTTACATAAATAAATAATGTAAATAACTATTAAAAAATTACTGCTAGTAAATTATTTCCCATCTCGAAAAATCAACAAATATTTGTGGAAAAATGTTGAATTTGTCTAATTTCTCTTATTCAAATATCAATGTTTGCATAAAAATTTTAAAAATTAAATTGATGAATAAAAAATATTATATTTTACTGATGTTATAATGTTTCATAATACAAATATTATAAAACTAAAATATGCTATTATCAAATATATATATATATTTTTTTTGGTACTGATGATAAAGTTAAAACAATTTATCAAATAATCTTATAAAAAAATATCTTATCAAGTAAAAAGATCATGCTATTGCTAAGTAAATTAAATCAATTTAGCAAATGGTTTTAAACAAATATAGGCCATTAAATAAATCTGGTTTGTTATACGACACAAATAATTGCATATATGTGTATATATATGTATATATATATGTATGTATATTATATATATATATATATATATATATATATATATATATATATATATATATATATATATATATATATATATATATATATATAGGGCACAACAAATCACTTTTTTTTTAATGGGCACAACAAATCACTTTATATATATATATATATATATATATATATATATATATATATATATATATATATATATATTAATATATATATATATATATATATATATATATATATATATATATATATATATATAGGGCACAACAAATCACTTTTTTTTAATGGGCACAACAAATCACTTTTTTTTACTAAATAGTAACGCTATTGAAAGAAATAATCATGTTTTAATATGGTTTCTTTCAAACAATTAGTTTCTAAAATTTAAAAAGTCTTTAAAATGCATTTTAAATTTTAGAAACTAATTGTTTTTTATCATAAATATGTGTTTTTTATAATAAATAAAAAACCTATAAATAAAAAACTATCAATCGCATAATTATTTGGAAAAAAAAATAGTAATAAAGTAATGCTTTTTTAAAAATTTTAAGTAAACCCTAACATTTGCATATGCAAAAAAATAGAAACCTAATCTAATTTGCAATTTCGTAGATTTGTCGCGCCATGTCAAGCATATGTTTATGTACAAGAATATATACATAACATACATATATACATAACATGTACAAGAATATATACATATACATAACAAGAATATATACATAACATACATATGATTGTTATATACAAGAATATATACATAACAAGTGCCATTTATTGCAGCATGAAAATATTCTTTAGACAAGTGTTGTTTTTACTGCTTATAAAAAAAGTTTTATATTTTCTTAATGTAATAGAATGCAGGAATTTTAAGAATTATTAAAAATAATTACTAAAATGACTGAGTTTTTTATTTTAGTTACAATGATAATTATACTTTTGATATAAAAAATTATACTTTTGTGAGAGTTATAAATTGCTCCCATAAACTGTTTTAGGGGAGTATTGGCGTGAGTGAGAGCTAAAGCTCTCACTTAACGCTGAGGCTTGTATGTGTATATAAGGCTCGGACAGGAATGGCGTGTCATTGTATTTTATAACTGACCATGCTTATAATTTTTTTTCTTTACAATTTAACCACTGTTTTAATGTCTTAACAATTTAAATGCAATAAAAAAACCATTACAAAATAATCATTACAAATAACTTTTAATGGTTGATCTTTTCTAAAGTTTTTATTTTACGCCAAGGCTTTAAATAAAATACAAAATTAATTCTAAAAATTGTTTAAAATAAACGCATTTTGTAAAATTAACAAAAAAAATTTAAATTAAATTTTTTTTAAGTAGGCATTTATTTTTTATGATAAATTTAAGCATTTGAAACTATTTTTCCGTGTCTTTTCTAAAAATCTTTTAAAAGTTTGTTTTTTTAAGTTACTTTAAAATATGAATAAGTTAAATTGAATCTTCCGATTGCAATCAAATGATTTAATTGCTTTATTTTTTATGTTGTTTTTGTTTTTAAAAAAATTTGTTTAAAAGCTTTATTTTTTTTTCAAACTAACTTTTTTTTCTCTAAAATTTAAAATCACTATTTTAAAATGACTACGTTATTTTATTAAACATTTTTGCAACTTTTTTGAAAAAATGTTTGAACAATTTAAAAATATTATATTTTTTTCCTTTTAATAATTTAAATAAAATTTGTTCATTTATTAAACAATCGTTAGAAGTAATTTGTAAAAATGTTTTGCATAACTTTGATAAAACGTTTCAAACGACACATTATAGAGTAATTTAATTCAAATGCAATTAAAAACCTAACAAATAAGCGTAATTTTTGCTTTGAGTATTATTTTAAAACTTTTTTTTTTTTTCGTAAGGAATTGTTTTCTTTTTCTTTAGCTTTTCTTTTATAAATTTTTAAATCTGGTTTTCAGTCATTGAATTAATTAGTTCCTAAATTAATTTTGCACAAAAAATGCTAAAAATAACTTTAATATTTAATAAATGCAATTAAAGCTGGATAATCAATATTTATGGTTTTGCTGGTGTAAATATTCAAAGCTTATAGCAAGTTATCTTTGCACTATGGTATTTGCTAATGATTTTTAATTAGAGCTTTCTCAATAAATACTATATAAATAAAGACAAAAGCTTTTCAAAAAAATACTTTGTTGTGCTTGTGCATGTTTAAACAGCAACGGAATATTTTTTAAGGAAAAATCCCTTCTTACAAAAACAAATTTAACTTATTTAAGACTTTTCTAAGTCTTAAATAAGTTAAATTTTATTCTTTACATAACTTTAAACAATAACCTTTGCAAGACTGCTGTTGAACTTAATTCATTTATGCATCAGTTTCATGGCACAAACTGTAGCGTCAATACAACTAAACGTAGATTATGACAAAATAATCTGTATGGCCATCGTCCAGTTAAGAAACCGCTGATATTTGCAAGAAATTTAAAAACCAAAATAAAATTTGCAAAGGATCATATTAGTTGGTCAGAAAATGACTGATCAAAAGCCCTTTTTTCTGATGATTAAAGTTTATGCTATTCAGTAGCGACGGACTAGGTATGTCAGATGCCCAATAGAAGACAGATTTAATCCAAAATATCAGTTACTTACTGTTAAACATGGAGGAGGAAATACTATGGTTTGGAGGTGTTTAAGTGATGACAATGTGGGTCCCATTCATTACATAAAAAGTATTATGGACTAGAGAGTTTATTAAAGACATAAAGAATGTTAAGCTGCTACATGCAAAGTATAAAATGACTTGCAAATGGATCTTATAACAAGATAATGATCCAAAACATTGTGCCAGATCTGTTAAGAAATATTTTAAATCACAAAAAATTGAAACTCTTGAATGGTCTTCACAGAGGCCAGATCTCAATCCTATTGAGTCTCTTTGGG
Organism: Hydra vulgaris; assembly: GCF_038396675.1. NCBI lineage: Eukaryota > Metazoa > Cnidaria > Hydrozoa > Anthoathecata > Hydridae > Hydra > Hydra vulgaris. Next base: position 42,993,513 of record NC_088920.1, on the reverse strand, counting down.
AGTACATCGACCAGCAATTATTTGGTAGAAAAACAACCAATAAAGACCAAAACTGAGATGTTGTTTTAAAGGTTAATGGATCTGCCACCAAATACTAAGTGTCTTATTGACACTATTTTATTGAAAAATTGTTACTTTGTGAATTTTAGTAAAAGTTTTGGCTTTTTTGAAATAAATATTAATCAAATTCAGTTGTTTCTAAACTTTTGCACAGAAGCTTTTTCAAAGAAACAATTGAATTTTAACTAATGGTTAAATTTTACAACTTTTGTGGTTTGTATTTTAAATTGAAATAATATAGAGCACATTTGGTAAAAATTTTAGCTTATTTGAGAAAGTTTGTGAGAAGTTAAAACTGAAAAAGTTGGTGTTTCTAAACTTTTGTATACAGTATATATGTTTTTTTTATACTACAGTATATATGTTTTTGTATTAAAATACATTTTTACTTTTTATGTATATAAAAAAAATTTATTAATAAATACGTGGGTTTGAATTCACATTTAAAAATTTTTATGATTATAAAAGATCATTTGTTTTTTTAATTATTTGAAAAAAAACTTTTTTTTTTTATTCCGTTTAAAAACTAATATTATATGGAATAGAAGCTAATAAAAAATTTTTTTTTCTAGTTTGATTTTCGACTACTTATAACAATTTTATAAACAAACAATTTACCTTAGGTTGGCGACAGTCGTTACATCGTGCAAACCATCCATGACTCTTAAAAATAAAAACAATAAAATAATTTTTTTCTTATTAAATGAAAATTGCAAAAGGATTAGGAATTAATAATAGGATATGTATTATATATATAGTAAAGGTCTTTGCCTATATTAAAGTTTTTTCTAACAAAATTTCTGATTATGTACACATAATTAACATAATTATTATGTACAAATAACTATTATGTTTGTTATTTTTTTAACATCTTTGCTTCCAACAAGACTGCAAGCAACCACGATTAGAGTTGGAAGTTACTGGAAGAGAAAATATGAAGATTTTAGAGCAAGACAACGATTGACTGACATAAAAGATTGCAAATTATTTGAATCAAGATGAAGGAAGTGAATTCCAAAGAACTAATGTTTGAGGAAAAAAGCTAGGGGAATAAGAGATTTTAGAGCATTTAGGAACAGTCACAGAAAAAGGATGAGACTTAATTTAATGACGAGTAACATGAGAATAAATTTTAGTAGCTGGCACAAAAGACACTAGCTCTTTAGAGCAGTGTCCATTATAGTATTTGTAGAAAAGAGAAAAAGAAGCAACATTAAAACAATGTGATAATGGTTGGAGGTTGGCTGCAAGAACAGGTCCAAATATGTTTACATTGCGTTTTTGCACCTGGTCTAAAAGAGAAAGGCCATCATTAGAAAATCGCCCCCAGATATGGCAACAGTAATCCATACAAGGCCGGATTTGAGATCAATAGAGATAGAGAATAGAATCTGGAATAAGAAAGTGTTAAGCTTGATAAAGAGATGCAACCTTAGCAGATGCTAATTTTGCAACAGATTTGATATATGGCTTCCAAGAAAGATCGGAAGTAAGAGTTAATCCTAGAAGATGAAGGGTAGATGACTCATCAAGTACATAAATATAGGAAGGTCTATATTATTGCAATAACGATTGGCCGAATAAAATTGAGTTTTATCTGAATTAAAGTTCACCAGCCACTGTGAGCCCCATGCTGTAGCAGAAGTGAGATCCTTTTCAGGTTCAAATGCCCCTCCAAGCAATCAGAGAGTGTTGGCTTCTTATCATGACAAGAATAAATGGTAGTATAATCAGCAAACAATGCCACCTTAGATGCAAAAATATCTGGAAGATCATTAATTTAAATTAAAAAGAGTAAAGGGCCAAGGATAGAACCTTGAGGAACCCCTAAAATTACAGAATATGAAGAAGAGTGCTGTCCATCGAGGACAATTTTTATACTACAATTAGAAAGGAAAGATTCAATAATCTTAAAGATGTTACCAGATACGCTGTAAGAAGAAAGCTTATGGAGAAGACCAGCATGCCAAACTTTATCAAAAGCTTTAGAAATGTCAAGAGCAATGGCTTTAACCTCACCACCTTTATCTAATCGATGATAAAACCTTTTGGTTATTATTGCTGGCAAATCAGCTGTAGAACAACAAGATCGAAATCCATAATGATGATCAGAAAGTAAGTTATTAGATTCAAGATGATAGATAAAGTATTTGTTAATTAAAGATTTAAAAGCCTTGTTATGATAGGAAGAATACTAATAGGACGGTAGTTAGAGGAATCAGATCGCTCTCCAGATTTTTTGAAAATATGGATAACAGATGCTACTTTTCAGCAGGCTGGAAAACAAGACTCTGATGAGCACTTGTTAAAAAGATTTGAAAGTATAGACAACAGCTCCAGAGAACACTTCTGCAAGACTATAACAGGTATGTTGCCCGGACTACAAGCTGTAGAAAAGTCCAAGCAGGAAATCATATTGAATACAGAAGCTGAAAAGATATGAATATCAAGCAACGGATCAACCTGTTTGACCGCAAAATCAGGTAGAACGCAACTAGTAGAATCAAGAGATGATATTGATGAAAAGTTCTTAGCAAACAACTCAGTTTTATCTTTAGGTGAGGTGACAAAGTCTGAACCATACAAGAGAGATGGAATAACAGATTTGCCTTTATTATTGATACTATTAAAGATTCTCCAGAAGTCACGAGAACCTAACTTTTGTGATAAAATACAAGATTTTATGACCTGAGAATAGCGGGCTTTGGCACTAGACAAAACCTTTTTACAATGGTTTCTAGCAGTAATAAACAGACATCTGTTTTCTGGAGAATTGTTTTGCTGATAGATATGGAAGTAACAGTTTTGATTGGAAATTGCAGCAGCACAATGTGAGGAGAACCATGGAGAAGAGTAAAACTTGACCTGGAATCGTCGAGAGGGAACAAAAGATTTCATGCCAGTCTGAATCCACAAAGTTATGTAAGAAGTGCATTTATCAGCATGGAGACGAAAGATTTCTACCCATGGGCCATCACGAAGAAAATCACGGAAAGAGTCCCAGTCAACTTTAAGGTAGTTGTAAGAGGTACGTTGATAAGGGGATTCAGATGAAGAAGAATGAGATAATAGTTTTAGAGAGATCAAACCATGATCAGAAGCACCTAAGGATAAATGTGGAGAAACTGAGCACTGACTAAGATCAGAAACAAGACATAAGTTGAGTAGAGAAGGTAAATGATTCGAGTTGTCTGGAAAGCAAGTTAGAAAGTTGACTATTTGAGTTAGGGATTGAGAAAGGCAAAAGTTGAGGGCTTTAATGCCAGCAGAGTCACTGACACTAGAATTAAGCCATTCAGTGTGATTAGCATTCAAGTCACCAACAACATTGATATTAGCTGATGGATATAAAGAGAGGGCTTGGTCAATTTGATCAGAAATAACATCAAAAAGAGTGCAGTCTTGAGATATAGAACAAAGAGAAAGACGATAGAGTAAAGTGGTGCTAAACAAAAGTACATAAAATAATAGTCTGTGGATTCAAACCTAGTTTTCCAACAAATGGGTGAATTCTTACGAATGTAAATGCCCAGGCCAAGCATGTGACTATTGGAGCCTTTACGAATTAAAGGAAGATAACCATCAACACTAAGATAACAAGATGAGACAGCTGAACTCAAATTAGTCTCACAAAGAGCAAGTAGGTCAGGTGAACTTTGCAAGAGATAAGACTCAACAGAAGAAAACTTACTTTGAAGACCCTGAATATTAGTGAATGATAGGTTTAGGGAACTTGGTGATAATGATGGTTTTTCGTGTTTTATAGTTTTTGGCACTTTATTCATTTTTAAATTTGTTAAAGAACTTGATTCAAAACATAGACGGTACTTAGTACACTGGCAATAGCCCAAGCAATTACTTCATTACTATTAATAAACCCTATGCCGTAACAAAGGGCTCCAAATGAGGTCTAGGCAATGCACATCAAAAGTATGACCAGGGACACCATCTATGCGCATCATGGCACTGTTAATACTGATATTTTTCAGCTGTTGATGGAATCAGCCTCTCTGAAAGCTACCACAGAGTTTGGGAAACCTGACTACCAGCCGGCCTCAGAACCATAAAACTGAGTTTTGGAGCTGTGTCCTCATTAGGAGATAATGGAATGAGTTGCCCAATCATAAAAACAGAAACACAAGCAAAACCATTCAACATCCTAAACCAGAAACAATGTATTAACAATACATCTGCGCCAGTCTAATAGATGAATACATAATTATTATGTACACATAATTATAATGTGCACATAACTATTATGTACACATAACTATTGTAAAAAATATCTACTTTTTTCAGAAAAATGGTTTTTCAAATGATGATTACTTACTTCGGTAACTTGCTAATGCTGTCTTACTATGAAAGTTAGAAATCATTCTTCTTTTCTAGATTTAATCTTATCTTTCAAACTTAAATGCTACGGCAACTTCAGCAGCAGAAATATCATCTTTCTCAACTTTTTTTTTATTTTTTTATTATTGTGTTATAAAAAACTTTGGATTGATTGGAAAAAATAAATAGTATTATTTTACTCATTTTGTTATTAAAAAAGTCAAATATCACTTTCAAACAATTTTCTATGCTTAAAAAGTATGATCTTAGTGGCTGATATAAAGCACTATTTTATTAGCTGGAAAGCCAACTAATGAATCTTTGAAAATCCTAACAATTTTTGATATTCTACGCCAGCCTTCATGCAGAAAATTTCTTAATTAGATACTCGAACAGTGAAACAGTAATAAAATAAAATGATAATAAAATAAGTATATTTGAGGATGAGTTATCTCCATATTAATTGATAAACAAACAGTGTTTATTGCATTTAATAAAATGTGGGCATTGCAACTGATGCCTACAATTTAATGGTTTAGCTTGACGAATATTGCTGTTAACTTGATTATTGTTATTATTGTTTCAACTTATACCTCCAAAATTTGTATTGGTATGGTCTGCAGAAAAAGCCAAAACTTTTGAAAAAATTTTGTTAGCACTAATGCATTTAAAGATTATGATAAAATATCTGATGTCTTTTCATTTACACAATCCATGTTTATCAACTAAATTTACACTCCTTTTTTAATATCAAAATAATGAGCCAAAATTGGATAAACTTTAACATCCTTGTGATGTGATGCATCAGAAAGAATTGATACACATGATGCTTTTAATAAAGTGTTTTTTGAGTTAGTTTTCCAAAAATTCTTGAACACATTTACAATTATTGTTTTACATTTCATACGCAAATTATTTTATAATATATTATAAAACTAAATAGATTATAAAATTTCTTAATTAGTTTTGATGTACAATTAGCACTTATAAAACTATGGTTGTGTTTGATTGTGTAAAATGCAATTGTTCCTTCTTGAATGGCTAATACTTATTCATTTTGACCCTAACTCTGAATCTTCATCCTTTTTTTTGTTTTGTTTGACAATATAGAAACATCCAAAACCATTTTGTGTTTGATAAACATATAACAACCTTCAATTGCAGACAGCGTATATAATTTAATATATACGAGGAGCGTTATTGCGTTATCTTGCGTTATGAAAAGAAACATTATCTTTAAATTATCATTAAATGTGTTTAAAATTTTGTCTTGAATCTTCTATTCTTATTACTCATTTTATGAAATTGATGTCTCTGATTGTTGTTGATTGATGTTACATGTAATTTGTCTAACTATTAACAAACTACAACTTTTACTGATGTCAACCGCAATTAAATTATTTCTTGTTGTAAGTCCATAAACTAGTACAGTGTTTGGATTGTAACCAATTACCTCTGTTTATATATATATATATATATATATATATATATATATATATATATATATATATATATATATATATATATATATATATATATATATATATATATATATATATATATATATATATATATATATATATATATATATATAAACAAACTTATACTATATGTGTATTTTTTTATATTTAGGTTAACAGTTTACAATGTTCATTTCAAGAACATTTATAAAACATAAGTCAAAATAAAGATTGTATATACTTTTATTAAAGTAAGCCGCAAAGCATTTTTACAATAATCAGCAGGAAAAGACATGACAATTCAAACAAAATTTGTGTAAAACATGTGCATTTTTATCGTTAAAGTTTACAAATATTTCAAAATACTTTTTCATCTTTTATAGGAATTTAAAAAACTTCAAAGAATTTTTTAATGTTAAGTTTACAGGAATTTAATTCATTTAGTTTCTTAATTATAGTTAAGTAAATTCATTCATTAAATAACTCTAAGAGAATTTTATTTGACTAAATTTCTATATACTTTTACAAACATGCATACAAATCCTAAACGCGCAAAACTACTCTCAAACGCTTATTGTATTCACCAAACGCATACATATGGTGACCTTAGCATTTAAAAAAAAAACATTTAATAACATGAAACTTTAATAGAAAACCCATTTAATTAAATATGAATCATATAATTATCAATATATTGAACAAAAATATAAATTTATATTCTAAAGTAATAATCGTAAAACTTACTGGTGTAAATTCAGAATTACGAGCAGAGTTAAACAAGTGAAATCTATAAAAATTTTAAATAACAAGTTTTTAATTTTTTCTTGCTTAATGTTTATTTTTTATCAATCTTTGGTACATAGAACACATTCATTGTCACAGTCATTGTCCAGTCATTGTCACAGTGGACAGATCACAGTGGATGGCTTTATCAACTTACAGTTTTACTCAAGTAGATTACTTTACCACAGGAAGTAGTATCAACATAAAAATGACACACACACACACACACACAAAAAACAAGAAAAAATATCTTTAATATTTACTTTGAATTCGGGTTCAAAGCCATAGCCAACAGATCAAGCAACGGAAACCAATCTTGCTCAAGTTTGACAACACACAACTCAATAAGTTTTTCTGTATTTTTTAATATGCATTTCTAAAATAAAATAAAATATTAATTATTAAGAATACTTTTAATTTGAAAGTGTTATAAAGAATTTATGCAGAATGGGGAGACCTGGGGAAAAAAAACAGGAGGGAGAATTAAAGTATGGTGGCTCTTAATTAAGGCCTTTAAAGCCTTAATTATAATATACATATCAAAACTATAATTTTAACTAACATGAATTTCAAACTTCCAAGTGCTGACTGCATCATCCATTAAAACTTTTGTAAAAGATATTGTCATTCCTTCACTGAAAAATCTTTGACATGCTTCACTTTTTGTGTCTAGCTCTAAAAGAATCATTAAAAATTGACAATTAAAAAAGTACAATCACACAGCGGGCCAAACAGTGGACATTGTTAAAGTCAATGTTACCAAAATATATTTAAGTTAATTATTATTGAAAGCCAAATAAATTTCCAGTTCATTAAAAAAAATTAATTCAAAAGCATGCCTTGTTCAGGAAATATACTAGTTTGAATAACGTAAATTCGTTGCAAAAGATAGGCAATAAGTATAAATGATACATCAAAATCATTTTTGGCATTGTATAAGAAAAATGTCACTATATAAGCAGTGCTAATGTGATAATTGTATGTAGAAAAAATCTTAGACTGCAGTTTATGGAAATGTGAATGTTAACTTCAAAGATTATTGATTTTTATTGCATGTTATACCTAATGAAACAACTAAAATTTAGCATAATTTTAGCGTTTTTTAATTAATTTTTTATTAGAAAAAATAATTTATCTCTAAAAAAAATTAATGTATGGGTTTACTAAGTTGGCACTAGTAAGCCCATACATTTTAAAACTCCTAAAACAAAGATGAATAAGATTCTTTTTAACTAAAGAATTAATAACAATGAAGCTCACTGCAATATAACAGGATTTGCAAATATAACAGGATTTATACTGATAATTGCTAAGGCACTTGGCTCCGATGAATTGACATTTACACAAAAAATATTAGTTCAGAATAGCTGGCAAAGATCTGCATCTGAAAAAAACAAACTTAAAAAAATGGGCTATGCTGGCATACAATTCAAGGCTGGTAAGGAAACCTTGCTTGAAGAGTATGTTAAGAATAATTCTTTCAATAAGGTTCCAATAGAAACAATGTCAATTTAAACAGTTTTTGCTCTCAGTAGGCATTCATATACAAACCAAAAAAAACTATTTTAACTGCTAGTTTTAATATATTGCTTAGTTGAAAACATTTCAGAAGAAAATAATCTGAAGTAACACCAATTATTATGAATTTTCTTGAACTTTATTTTGGTGTTTACTTCAGTCTGTTTCAGGCTATTAAACTGACAATGCGAAGGATATTCGAGAACATTTTTTTAGATATAAACATTGAAAATATACTAATGAAAATAAAGTTTGGATTTGATGGTAGTGGAAGCCACACAATATTTAATTAAAAAGATAATGTTAACACTAGCAATATCATACTGACAATGCTTGTCCATTTTCACTTGAAACAGAAGCAGGTTTGTTAATATGGTCGCAAAAGTCACAAAAAGCCCCACTGAGTCACAAAGCGCTGAGTCTTCAAATGGGAAAAGAATCAAGAAAAACTCTTCAATCATTATCTGTCTTTAACTCTGACATAGAAGAGTTAAAAAATAAAGATTTCCTTATGTATAAAGAGGAAAAACAATTTAATGTGATAGTGCAGAGATATGATGGGTATGAAAGCAGCAAATCTTTTTTCAGGAGTTAGAGGTGCTCAAAAGATCAGTGTTTGAATATTGAAAGAATTGAAAATGGTTTTTTAATCAATTGAGACACTATAACTATGAATGAAATATTTGACCAACTTGAACAAGATGTTTCTTTACTTAAAAAAACACCTGATTATATCACAAGGGCCGGAAAACCTTCAAACCAATTCCAGCCTGTAATGTAAAGCCAATACAAATAAATTGGTATCTTGTAATAGTGTTCATATTATTCTATATTTTTAAAATGAGAACATACTTGAGAAATTATTACATTTAAAAATTACTGATATCTTTATATTAAAATATATATTAAAAATGATATTAAAAATTATTACATTTAAAAATTACTGATATTTTTATAGGTTCTTTATGCTTTACTGGGTACATATGACCATTTCATGAAAACTATTGTACATGTGAAAGCTGGTGTTTTTGATTGGTCTGAGTCCCCTTTCTAATAGATATCTGAAGCAAGCAGAAACTTAATTAAAAACAGAGATATTAAAGAAAGTAGGTATAAAATAGGACTGCCCTGATACAATTAGAAAAAGAGGAACAACAACAACAGGTTATATAGCTAGAGAACTATTGCACAAAAAATCAAACAGGGATTTAATTATTGCACTGTTTAATATCATGCAATATTTCAAAAGTTCAAAGTGGTGCTCTCAGTAATACTTTGAGTATTTTCCTCAAAAAAAAACTTTTTGTGGAATAATATAAAATCTATTGTACAGATTTTTATTTAACAAGAGTTTCCACTTGTTACAAAAATAAATTTACCTTGACCATGGATCAGTATAACACCATAACTTCACAAACTGATTGGTCATTCTTGGGAGCTAATTTTGAATAATGAGGAAAGTGGTTTGGGAAATCTTTATGATTCAGGGTTAAAAGGTAATAACAAAATATTAAGATTGATACATAATAGACTCTCAAGAAAAAATTCCTTAATTGTCAATTTAACAGACACCATTCAATGAATGTGGATATCATCTGATCATATTTTTTTGACAAGAGATACAAGTAAAAACCATTCTGCAAAATGTCTCTAATAACATTTTATCTGAAAATGACACATATTTTATAATATTAACATATGAACAAATTACGTATTTTAGTACTTCTATTGATAATTTTTATTGTTTTTGCCATTGATGTACCTATGTTATCTTTGTATTACAAAATATACATAAATATCAATAAACATTTATACGGGTCATTCCATATCAAACCAACTAATGGTCCCCAGGGTATCATCTCAAATTTGCCTCAAATTTTGATCACCCACAGTATTTATGAAAAAAAAAACCCTCAAAATTTCAGCTTGATTGACCAAACCATTCAGAAGTTATGATTGATTTAGTATTGACAAAAATCAGAAAAATTAGAGTACCTGGAGCTTACAGTGGATTTTTTTGATTTTTGACAGAGCATAACTAACTAAATAAAAAAAGTGATCACCTGAAATTTTGTTAATAGTTTTAAACCCAAATAACCCAATTTTGTAGGTGTTTTTGACTGATTTTAAGCAATTTTTGAGTTCTTGTACCTCAAAGTTGCTAAATAACACAAAATTAGAAAAAATATTGGAAACTATGTGCTACAGTTCAATACCAACAGACAAGCTTTTTTTTATTTTTGTGTACATAAAGTATCCAATTGTGGAAAAAATTAAAATTATGTGTTAAAAGTTATTTTAGAATTTGCAGCAGCCTATTAAAATATCACTTTTTTTTAAAAATACAATAAATTACATTCACTTAACAGACATGAAAAATAGCATAAACAGTTAAAACAAATCATGAAACTTTTTACTGGCGAGTAATCTTAAAAAAAAATTTTAAGATCTATACTCTATCTTATAACATAATTTAAGCATTTTGAGTCCAATGCTTTTTTAGTTTAAATGGATACCTAATAGTGCAAGATATTATATTTCAAAAAAATAAAGATAAAATAAAAATGCTGAAAGAAGAAGTGTATATACACATGAAACACAAGTACACTAATTTCTTTATCTCTGATTTACATAACTCATAATACTAAAATAATCATTATTAGTAAGTTTTTAGTCACAAGCATTTCTACCCTTAATGGATGGACCACTTATTTGACAAATCATTTTATCAAATAGAACCCAACACTGACTTCATCGTGCATCATTAGTCCATTTTAAATTTAATTTGTTTCTATGCATGAATTTTATATTAACATCTTGGTTTTCATTACAAATCTCAAGCACAAGCCCTATGTACCATTCATCATCGTTAAAGCATGCAATGTATTTACCAGGTTGAAAGTTTGATAAAGTTAATATTATTCAGCAAATGGGTAGCAAATTATAGAGTGTATCACTAGAGATTCTCCGTAAAAGTAATTTCTCTCCACCTGGTACATAAAGCTTTTTGTGCCTGGGACTGTGCTTACCTCTTCATATCGTTACTTAAGGTTCAAATAAGTTTCATGGTTATTGATATCATCAATTAAAATGTAAAATATGTTATCAACTTTAATGTTTTTTTCATGTAAACAGTTAATTTTGTGTGAGAATCTAGTTTGCATTTGATGCTTGTAGACTCTCTTTTGCTGCTTCTTTTTTTATAATTCCTCCTATTCCATCATATGGACTTTTGCCATGGGATATAGCAAAGAAGTGATGCTCAGTATTTATATTAAGACCTTCAAGATGATACATTAAGTTTAACAAACATTTGTAATTTTTCTACTGTGACACAGCACTATCACTGAAGTATTTTACTTTATTGATTGTGGGTAGTTTGATTTTGATCATAGGAAGTAACTTAGTGAGAAAACAATGAACTGTTGTTTGGTCATGGTGAAGATGGTCAGAAATTGTACAGTAGCATTCACATGAGTTGATTTTTTTTAATATTTGTAATAAACAGGAGATGGATGTAAGGTAGCTTGATCGGCTTGCCAATAAAACCCTTGTACAGCATTTTGCACAAAACTATAGTTCTCTGCAAAATCCTTAAGAATAAGACAAGTGTGTTGATCCTATGTTCTTTTTGCTTCTGATAAGTATTGTGCTTTTTTGATAAAATGGTGGTGAAAAATAACACAAAAATCATACAAAGTTTCACTTAGAGTTTCAGTAAACTCAATAATGCTTGTTTGGACTGTGACAAGTGCAGTTTAGCCAGTTGACACAATTGTTTGTATGTGATCTGATCGTCAAAATCAAAATCATTATTTTCAAACACATTTTCAAAGTAACTCTTCAAATTTACTTTACCAGGGCAATTGGAACATAGATGAAACATGAAGCTTCAACTATATATATTACAAAGACATACTTTCATTAAATCTTTGTAATATATTAAATGGCCCTTAAATAAAGCAGCACACATCAACTTAGCATTTTGATAATAAGAACATACGCAAACTGAGTAGTGATTTATTCAGCTAACCGGATTGGCGGTTAATCGGATTTAGTTCGAATATCAAAGATCTATACTCGAATAATAAAAACCAACTTTTTTGACTTTTGAGTTTTCCAAAACACTTTTTTAATAAATTGATTTTAAAGAATTAAACACAATTAATTGATTTTAAAATGCTTATATAAAACGCAAATCAATGATGTTATTTTTTTTTAGTTAAACTACATAACCAAAGTTTTTGCGCCAATGTTTTCCGATTTCAAGACATCGTTGTTGTTGCTTACATTCATAAAATCCAATCGTTGTTAAAAGTCGCGTTAATAAAATTAATAAGAAAATTCAGAGTTACGTGTAAACTTGGTTGCTGATAATGAAGAAGAAGAAGAAGAAGAAGAAGAAGATGATGATGATGATGATGATGATGATGATGATGATGATGATGATGATGATGATGATGATGATGATGATGATGATGATGATGATGATGATGACAATGAAATTCAAATCAGCAGCAATGTCGAGATAATAATTGATAATGACGATAATTAAACAATACTTGTACATTATTCCTACTTTTTTTAATTTCTGTTCTTTTATACCTTTTTCCATGTTTTGTTGTAAATATTATATATTTACAGGACTGTAGTCACTGACTGACTAGACAATGTACATTTTAACATTGATTTTTTAAAAATTAGGTAAAACAAAACATTACATTTGTTGAAATTTGGAAGATCCTGTATTCAGAAAGCGTCACTAATGACAACTACATTGGTTGCAATATTTAACCAAAGCAAAACAGTTTAAGCTTTATAAGATTTTTCGGTTAACCAGTTAGTCAATTTGCAGTTAACCGAATAGTCGGATAACTGCAAATTGATGGGAACTGTTATCCGGTTTTTTAAACGGATACTAAACAAATACACTAAAACTGAGTGACTTCCACTAGTGTCAACTGTGATGCACTATGTTGGCCTTAGTTCACAGAACTAGCTGAATACAACTTTTTGTTTAGGGCATAACTCAAGATAAAGTTCCTTAAAACGAAATAATATTAAACAAATATATTTATAAACTTTTACATTATTTATACACATAGAAACAAAGTCTTTTTTTCCTGAACATTGTCTTGTGAACTCTTTGGATTCATAAATTTCAAAAACTTTTTGTTTAACAATATCTTCCAAAGGCTGTCCTATTTTAGCCTCAGGTTTAGCAAGTATTCCTTTTTCATTTTTCAACTTTCAGGCTTTCTTAACAAGATGTTCTTACTTCAAACTTATTTTCATTTTATTTTTTATTGCATCTAACAGTTTGTCTAAAACATTACACTTTATACATTTTTGAACTTTTTCTGATACTATATCTATATCCAATGCTGACGCTACTAAGTTTGTCATACTCGTTTCGATTTTTTTAGCTAATTAATCGCACCTACATACATTTTTGAGTGGAGATATTTCCGATAAAGACACACTCTTATTAAGAACTGTCTTATCAAGGTGTGAACAACTAAAAACTTCTGTAATTTTTTCAAGTTTGAACTCATTCATACAGTTAGTACAAACTTTTTGACCAGGTTTGATCTTATGTTGATTTGCTATTGATATGTTAACTTTATAACTTGATAATTTTTTTCTTCTAGAATTTAAATGGATCACAACAGTATTTTTGAAGTGCTTCATATCTAGAAATATAGGCTTTTACATGGTGAAAACATCTCCTCATATGTTTCAAATATGTATCCTATCATTTAAATTAAAACTTCAATATCAGTATCTTCTAGTCTTTTTCTTCCTACCATTCTGCAATATGACATTTTATTACAATCTTCATTTAAAACTCTTCTCACACAACATTTCTCTGACATTTTTTATTAATCTAAAAATATTAAAATTGAGGGTCAAACATGTAACATAATCTAAAAAAAAAACTTTTTTTTTTTAATTATAAATATAAAATCATATCAAATAAATTAAGTTGAGACACTGATAATTTATTTTCGGGAAAACTGATTATATTTATTCAAAGAAAAATTAAAAATATACACCTAAGTCATAGGGCTACAATCATGTCATAAGATAGAGTATAGGTCTTTAAACTTTTTTTGGTGATTGTCTATATATAGGAACCTTACCAGTAAAAAGCTTCACAATTTATTTTAACTGTCGGCGCTACTTTCTATGCCTACAAAGTAAATGTAATTTATTGTATTTTTTTAAAAAAGTGATATTTTAATAGGCTAATGTAAGTGCTAAAATACCTTTTAACACATAACTTTAATTTTTCCAATTGTGCTCTATAAAATAACATTGCATTTATAAAATTTTTAAATCAAAAACATTTTTAAGGGCTCAACATTTTTTTTTTAAATCTGTATATATTAATATGAACAGCAAACTAGTGCTGCTAATCTTACAAGGTTATTAATAATTATATAGCGATTTATTAATAATTATATATCACTTTAATAATAATTATATATCAGTTTATTAGTAGTTATAAAGCAGTTTATTAAAAATTATATATCAGCTTATTAATAATTATATAGTGGGTTGTTTACAATTATATATAATTCATAAAATACCTTTTTTAGTTAAAATAAAAAATACATCTAGTAAAATAAATATAAAAAGTGTTGTTAAATGTTAAGTTTTTATTTAAATTCTTGTCCTATAAAAGCAAGATCAAGATAATGCTTCATATGTTGATAAAACGCTATAAAATCAACATTCTCCTTCATATCTGCTATTAATGTGTTGAATAATATCTTGTTTAGTTTCTGGATATGGACGTAATTTGTAATATCTGTTCTTTAAACATGAAAATACTTCTATAGGATTTAACTGGGAAGAATATGGGGGCAGATATCCGTATCTAATATTCTTATCCATGAAAAATTAAATTATCAGTCCTGATTTATGAAATCTTACGTTGTCCATGATGAAAATTTTATTTTCAAACTATCTTGCTTCATAGCACTGCTTGAGAAACTCTAAGAAAATTTCAGTGCTGAAAGGTCCTTCAATAATTAAATATTTTAAGATGGCTCTGACTGATATTATTGCAAGTAGACTGATATTGCGACTTTTGTTTGCAGGAACAGTTAAATGCAGGAGTGTTTTTAGGTAAATATCCAAAATTTGGTCTTGAATATAAATTGAACCCAGATCATTTAAGAACATTTGAGAATAGTCAATATTTCTATATCAAATAGAATAACTTTTTCTCTCACTAATTATTTTTGGTGAACAGATGAAATCAGAGACCTTTCTTAATCTTTTTCTTGTAATTTCAAGCTTCTTACAGTAACAAGATACAGATGTTTGGGATATGGTTATTCCAGTTTTGTGAAGCTTTCTGGCCATTCCAGCCTGCGTAAGTGAATTGTCGTCTTGAATACATTCAAATAACAACATCATAGCACAAGAATTATTAATAAATGCTATATAACTATAATTAAATGTCTATATAATTATTAATAAACTGATATATAATTATTAATAAACTGATATATAACTATTAATAAACCGCAATATAATTATTAATAACCCTGTAATCATGTGCAATATTAATTTATTTAATAATTTCCTCAGTTTAATTTTATGAAACTTAACTAACAAACTGAAAAAGTGTCTTCTTTATTCCCTAATTTTTACAACAAACATTCCGCAAAACCAAAAAAATTTAAGCATTTTTGATATTTAAGGATTTTGAAACCGTATTAAGGACACAAAGTTTTTTTGTTTGTTTGGTCCTTTAGTTTTTATTGCACTAAAATGCAAATACAAAACTTTCAATCAATTAACTTGGATTGCAAGTTTATTAGTGGTTTGATTTGCATGATCAACATA
>NC_088920.1:42867500-42972500 GCF_038396675.1 Hydra vulgaris | reverse complement strand
GGACAGTGCTTTACCATGGGCGTCCCTGACACTTTCGGGGGACGGCTTATTGGTGGGAAATAAAAATGTATATTTTAAATAAAATGAAAAATGAAATATTATACTATGTAACCATTAGATATTAAAAACACAATATTACTTAAATTTATTATTGGTGCGTCGTGTGAATCAAACAATAAAAGTTTTTACAATAAACACTTTTTTTAAATACGTACTTGTATGCTTCTTAAAATTTATATATTTAAAAATCTCTTTTAATCTAACCTGTTTCTTGATCAAGTAACAAAATGCTACCGTCTCCCAAATTTGTATTAATCCAAATTGTTAAATTCTAATTCACGCGTGCATTTTGGCATTCTATTATTCGTAAAATTTAATTACTTTTATATTCGGCACACACCTTCAGCTTAAATTCACATAAATTCATTATTAAGATAGTCTTTTTTATTTATTTAATTTTTTAATTTTATTTTTTAATACAAATATGCTTTTGTGAAGAAAATATTTTTATTTTATACTACTTTTTTTTTTTTCTTTTTTCTCTTCGTCAGACAAATTTTTTACTTAGAAATTTTTTTAATTTTCACTTTGTAAAACATATTTAGTAAATACATTGTAAGTAAAAATTCACTGGTGCCCATGACGTAAATAGTATTTACGTCACGGGCACCAGAGCCCATTAAATGCGGGCCCTGGGTAGTGCCCGGGTAGGCGCAAACATTAAGGCGGTATTGTATAACTTTGTTGTGTTTTTGTGAGCTTTTCCTGAAAATTCAAAATTAAATTTAGACTTTAGTTTGGCAGCTTTTTTGTTCTTTTTTATTTCTGTTTCTTATTATTTGCTAAGAAAGACTATTTCCACTGGGAATAAAATAGTTAAGTACAACTTATTCAAACAGCATCATATACAAAACTTTGGCCAAGCAATAAAAACAAAAATAAAATTTGAGTTTTGTTGCTTCATAGTTCTAAATTCCCATAGAAAAAAAATTCAATCAATATTTGTGACTGTTGAAAGAATTTGACAAATTTTTAACAAAGTACAAGCGTAAATTTTCTTTAAAAATGTATGCTTGTACTTGCAAAAATTTTGCAAAAATCTTACGGATGTGTTGTTAATTGTTTTTCAACTTAGGTGACTGAGTGTTATATAGATAATGTGCCCTAGCAAATCCAGCATTTCCCATGATCTTGGTCCTTGTTTAGGGAAGCTTTGAAGGATTTGGTCTTGGTCTTAAAAGTAAAGACAACTGCAATATGTCTTGTTTTTTTAAAAAAATATCAAGAAGCTTTAAACTGCGTATAGTGTTCGAAGAGATTTACAAGGGTACGTAAAATCTTTTGAAGAAATGAAAGCCAAAATACTGCTAAAGATAATTTTTTTTTTTGAACTACTAAAAAATGAATAATTATTTTGCTCCAAATAAATGATTAAAAAAAATCACATAACATAAAAAATAGGTAAGTTAGCAACGGAAAATACAGAGATAACATAATAGAAAAAACAACTCCAGCATTATTTAAGCTCCAGCTTAAAGATAAGCAAACGCAATATATTTTTTTGTTACAAAAAATTAAATTCTATTGAGCCACGTCAAGAAAAAAAATCATTTCAGTTAAAAATGTCCCTACCCCATGCCCTGCTGCTTTGCAGGGTTTGCTTTTTTTAGACAAAGGCAACAAAACAAATTCCGACATAAAAATTTCTTGCTATCGGGGCTCTTGATTGAGTAAAGACTAGAGATGGTGTCTCGATAAAAATATTCATCTTGGACAGATGTTAACTGCATTCGGCTATTTTCTTGTAAAAGGTCTCCTAGGCAAAGATTTAAAAGGTAAACAGATTCTATCTGTTGACCAGCTTCGCACCACTTCTTCATCTATTAGGCTGGCGCAGATGTATTTATAATACATTGTTTCCAGTTTAGGATGTCGAATACTAGATCTCATTGACTCATTGCATGGGTTTTGCTTTTGTCTCTGTTTTTATGGTTAGGCAACTCATTTTATTATCTCCTAATGAGGGTACAGCTCTAAAATTCAGTTTTATGGTTCTGGGGCCAACTGGTAGTCAAGTTTTCCAAACTCTGTGGTAACTCTTAGAGAGGCTGATTCCATCAACACCTGTAAAAAAATAAAGTACTAACAGTGCGATGCTTCGCATGAATGGCGCCTCTGTTTATACCTTTGGTGTGTATTGTTGAGGCATCATTAGGAGCCTTTTGTTACGGCTTAGAGTTAATTAATAGTAATGAGGCAATAGCTTGGACTATTAAATAGTGTACTGAGTACTAATTGTGCTCGGAGTTAAGTTCTTTAACCAATTTAAAAAATAACCAAAGTATGACAAAAACTGAAAAACTTAAAAAACCACCGTCATTACCAAGTTCTTTAAATCTATATTTACATTAATTTTTGGAAAAGTTTACCAGGCCTACTTGCTCTTTGTGAGACTAATTTGAGTTCAGCTATCTTATCTTGTAATCTTAGTGTTTTCTTATTTTGTAATCTTAGTGTTATCTTCCTTTAATTCGTAAAGATTTAAATAGGCACATGCTTGGCTAGGGCACTTACAATCGTAAAAATTTACCCATTTGTCGGGAAATTAAGTTTAAATCCACAGACTATTCTTTTATGTGCTTTCGTTTAGCACCACTTGACTCTATCACCTTTCTCTTTGTTCTAAATTGTTCTCCTTCATCTCAAGACACCTCTCTTTTTGATGTTATTTCTGATTGAATTGACCAAGCTCTTTCTCTTTATCCTTCAGCCAATATTGTTGTTGGTGACTTTAATGCTCTTCACACTGAATGGCTTGGTTTTAGTGTCAGTGAATCTGCTGGCGTTAAGGCCCACAACTTTTTCCTTTCTCAATCTTTAACTCAAATAGTCAAGTTTTCAGCTTGCTTTTCAAACAATCTGATTCATTTACCTTCTCTACTCGATTTGTGCCTTGTATCTAATCCTAGTCAGTGCTATTTTACTTCTTGCATAAAATACTTTAATAGAATATGTAAACCTTACTTTGAATTTTTTTTTTTGTAACAGTAATATGCGGCTAATATAGTTACAAAACCTGTCCGCTATATGTGTACCATCCTTAGTTTCACAGCATGATGGTCTTGCGTCATTTCTTATTGGTACATTTAGTCTTTAACATTAGAAGAAACCTGTAATTATTGAAGTGATTTTGTAGACTGCAACAGTGAACTGCACAATTTGCTATAATATAGCTATATAATATAAATACATGGTATAACGTTATGTTATACCATCATATATTTATATTTTATAACTACGTTTTTTTATTGAGTAATGTGTATAAATAATGAAAGCTAAACGTTTAACAGTATGCATGATTTGATTGAGCATAAGTCTTATTTTGTTTAACTTCTAAAAATCTGATTTTTGATCTTAGTATTGTGAAAATATTCAAAATCCTTGGTTTTGGTTTTAGGTTGACTTTTTGTTGTTTTGGTCTTGAAGTCTTACTACTTGGTCCAAATTTCTTTGTTTTAGCCTTGGTCTTGGCTAAAAAGGTATTTATGAACTATATTAATATATATCATAAGTTTATTTAAGTTTTTATGAGTATTTTGAAGCTTATAAAAATAGCTAGCATGCTAAAGTCCTAAACCAACTAATCTAGATTAAAAAATTAGTCTAGTTATGCCCTTAAATGAAACTGAAGTTATACAGACGCTTCACGCATAAGTCAAACCTCTGTCAATCAAACCTAAGGCGCTTCACGCGTCAAGTCTCTAATATGTCTCTATCCTCTAATAAGTCTCTATCCCTAATATGTGATTTAGTTAAACAAATATAAGTATATTATCTTAAAAAAGCGCAAAATTATTTTTGTTTTTAATCTTTGTATCTACGTAAAAAATTTAAACCCAAAAAAGTAATTGTTTAAATAATGGCTGTAGTGTTAAACACTTCGTTTCAATGTCAATATAAATTCATAGTGTTAGTATCAGAATTGTTTCATGGCGTCTGTAATTAGCGCCAGACAATTCTATATTTTTAAGAATTAATTAATTATGGTTAAAAGGGGCATTATGCTATAGCAAAATTCTCCTTTTAACGATCTATTTCAAAAAAGCTTTTAAGGTAACAATCATTTCTAATTATCTATGGCCTAGCACTTCATTAGTAACAAACGGAAAAAATTAACTGGCTTTTTCCAGCGCAAATAACGCGATTAACACGAATCGTAACATTATAGTAAAAGCAATGTATAACCATATTCTAGAATGTTCAGAGAAATCTGTTTAAAACTCACTTTAAAACGTATAAAACGATTTCAAAACGTATTAAACGGTTAATAAACAGTGAGCGGTTGTTAAAAGTTATTTTGAATTAAAATAGTTGATATTTTTTATTGAATATTTGTTATTGCTATTTATAAAACTTTCTGAGAAATTTGCAAACAAAATATTTTTTACAAAATTGAATTATTTGCTTTTTTTCTATTCAATAAAAAGTTGACAAAATTTGGTCAGAAAATTTTAAATTTAAATTTTTTCGTCACTTTTATGTTTATACAATCCAGTTACACATAATCGTAGATAATTAAACTATTTGTGATAAAAAGCTTGGTAGATATTTTAAACTATTTACAATAACAAGCTTGCTAATTGTTTCAACCAGAGGCGATTTTACGGTAAGGTTTTATCAAGATTTTCCAACACACCACCCCACCCCCACCCCCCTAAAAGAGGTGATTTTTAAGTTATAGTCGGTTTTTTAAGAAATATAGTCAACTAGTCGGGTGTTTGAGACATTTTAGTCGGGTAAATTTTATTTTTGAGAAGCTTTTTTATTTTTATCTGGTTTATTCGTAAAACCGTCTCTGGTTTTTAAAAAAAATGATGTGAGTTTTATAACACATAACAATTAAACATAACTGCGCCAAAATAATGCAAGGTACTTTATTCTAAGAAGTACTCAGTTGTCATCCGAAATAAGACAAGCTTTTGTATAAGAGTTATCTAATTGCCATCCAAAATAATGCAAAGTACTCCTTTATTAGAGGTATTCAGTTGCCACTCAAAACAACATAAATATTTAAATTAAATTTCCAAATATCTCCGGTTCAGCTTCCGAGAGTGTAGTCTTTGTATAAATTTAGAGCAAATTTTAACACAATAAATTGCCTAAGTAAAAAGTTTAATGCAAAACCAATAAAAAATAAATTTCTAGCTATAGCATTATAGCGGGTTCGACTAATGACACTTTCAAATTCGTAAAAGTAAATGTAACTTGAAAATGTTAGAATGATATTTCAAGACTACTACTTGGTGTTTTCTTGTCTAAGGGCTACTTTGTAACTGATTTTTAAATTACTTCCTATTTTTTATATTGGTTATCAATTAGCTTTATCAAATTATACTAATATATATAAGACAGAGCCGACGACACCGGGGAGGGGACCAGACCCGTATCATATATATATATATATATATATATATATATATATATATATATATATATATATATATATATATATATATATATATATATATATATATATATATATATATATATTATATATATATATATATATGTATATATATATATATATGTATATATATACATATATATATACATATGTGTATATATATGTATATATATACATATATATACATATATGTACATATGTATATATATATATATATATATATATATATATATATATATATATATATATATATATAATATATATATATATATATATATATATATATAATATATATATATATATATATATATATATATATATATATATATATATATATATATATATGTATATCAAATCAAATCAAATCAAATCAAATGTATTCTGAAATAGATTTTACATTTCATGGAATATTTACATATAGTACAAGTACTAATTTTATGTAAACACCATAATAAGAAACTAAAACACCAAACTAAAAAAACAAAAAACAAACAAAAAACAAACAAAAAAAGAAACAAACAAAAAAAAACAACGTAAAACAGTAAAATACTTAAACAAAAAACTTTTGGAATAATAATTAAGCAAGAAGTTCGATAATTTAGGACAAAATTCAAATTACTTTTATACGTCTATCTAGAATAAAAGACTTTTATATACCTAATTAAAATAAAGCAATAAAAGAAAAGTAGATTATAATAATATACAGTAACAATATTGTAAATAATATAGTAATATAAGTATCGGTAATAATAATAGGCAATAATAATAAAAACTCCAGTTATTGGTAATAATAATCAAAATAATAATAATACTAACGATAAAGATAACATTTCTATTAATAATAATAATAATAATAGTCATAATAATGATAACAATAATGTTAATAGTAATAATAACAACAATAGCAACAATAATAATAATAACAATATTAAAAAATCGCAATATTTATAATAGTGGGAGTTGGAAATAGAATAGTGATATTAATTTGAGAAAAAGTTAAGAGCAAGTATTAGTAGTAATAAATCAGCATTGAAATGAAGAAAGTAGTAGAAAAGAATTTTAGAAAAGATCAAGTATTAGTAGTTATAGACCACCATTGAAGTGAATAAGGTTAAGATGGATAGTAGATAGTTAGCAGTAGAGTAGCATAGAAATTAGGAAGAATACTTGTTTAATAAAAAATTAAATAGACCGTTTTTGAATTTGGAAAATGTAGGGAGAGATTTTAACTGTGAGGGGAGACTATTCCATGTGCAATATGCTCTGATATTTAATCGATTCATGTCCATAACAAACAGTTCTATGTTTAGGTATAGATAATTTGAAGCTTTTAGCTGATCGAAGTTGGTAACGAGTATTTTTTTTATAAGTAAAAAAATCAGTAAATGGAGGAGGTAAGGTTTTATGTTGCTGTTTCCAAACAAATAAACAGTTGGAGTGTTGAATAAGGTCTTTTAACTTAAGTATCTTTGATATGTAGTAGAGGATATTTTGGGTCAGAGTTAAAATGCTGAAAATAGATTATTTTCAGAGCTTTATTTTGGAGGTGAGATAACCTTTTAAGTGTTGGAGATTGGGTTTGTCCCCATATTTGACAAGCATATCTAAGATGAGACTCAAAATACACATCATATATGTTGAGAAGCGTTTCAAGAATAAGATAATGTCGAACTTTGGTCAACATACCGTTGGACCTGCTTAGTTTCAGTGCTAAGTCTTGAAGATGGGATGCAAAACTTAAATTAGAATCAATTTTGATACCAAGATACTATATAAAATTCACAGTATCTATTTTTGACCACTTAATCTGAAATTCAGGTGCTTTTTAATTTTTGTTTGACTTGATTTATAGATGATAATTTCTGTTTTTTTTGGAATTAAGTGATAATTTTAAAGATAAGAAGAAAACCATTGGAGTGTTGTGCCTCTGATACTGTAGTACTCCAACTTTCTGATAAGAATGGAATGATCAACTGTATCAAAGGTTTTCTGGAGATCAACAAAAACACCACATACAAACAATTTATTGTCCAAAGCTGTTCTAATTTTTTCAGTTATATCAATTAGTGCATGAGTTGTTGAATGATTGTTTTTCAACCCATACTGATTTTTATAAAGACACTTGAATTTCTCCAGAAAGTTGTAGAGTCTATTGTGCATAGCTTTCTCAAATAGTTTGCTTATATTTGAGAAAAGAGGATTGGGCGATAATTAGAGTAATCCAGTAGAGAACCTTTTTTATGTATTGGTGTTACTTTAGCTATCTTAGTTTTATAAACTGTTGGTACCATTAACGGCCCAACAGTAATAAAACAGTTGGCTAACAATTGGTACCATTACTGGCCCAACTATATGATTTTTTTCGCGATTTTTAAATTCGCTTTTGCACTTTAACTGAAAGTGAAAATGTTATAAATGTTTACAACTATTTTTACAACTTGACGCGATGGTGAAAAATAAGTTGCATATTTGAAATCAAAATGAGAAATCCTATACAAAAAACAAATTGTTTGCTCGGCACCAGAAAAAAAAATTTTTTGTTGACCTGTGTAATAATACAGTAATAATCATTGTAACAATAATAGTAGTAATAACAATAACAACTACAACTATAATTATAACAGTAGAAATTTACAACAGTAGCAATAATAAAAAAAACTAGCAGTAAGCAACCCTTAATAGGGGTTATGAGTAATTAAATCATTAATAACAAAAACACATTAATAACTTGATATATTATTTAAAAAATTAAATACAAATTTATCTATAAATAATATTTATAACTTTATACTTAAATAATATTTATAACTATAAATAATATTTATAACTTTGACTCCCTATCAGCAATATCATTGCTTATAATTAACGACATAAAGACCGCATTACCATCAGTTAAGTTCTTTTTAAAATCTGTCACAACACAGGTACCAGGAAATGGAAGTCAAGTAAAGCCCGCAAAAACCTAAAAAAAGAAATAAAAAAATGTTACAACTTTTAATTAAAAAAGTATTATTTGCATTTTATTGTTAGTAGAATTAGGATAATAATATAACAGAAAATATGAAGAATAAAAAATAGCTATAACAGCCTAGGTCTATCAACACAAAACACAAAACTGAACAATAGCGCATAGCATAAAATATTTGTAAGCACACAATACTGTCTTCCGAGTAATTAAAATAGTTTTATTAATTCTCCCTCTCATCAAAGAGAGAGAGAGAGAGAGAGAGAGAGAGAGAGAGAGAGAGAGAGAGAGAGAGAGAGAGAGAGAGAGAGAGAGAGAGGGAGAGAAAGAAAGTGTTTCCAAAGCAGCATGTTAAAAAAAGTAAAAAAACACGCAATAAATAGTAGTAACTGGTTTTATTATGTTACAAGTAAACAAAATTATCTTTACTTTTGTTTTAATTTTCAGCATTTCTTAATTAAGCTCCAGCTTCTCTCTATCTGTTGACTTGGTTAATAGAGTAAATTTCACATCATATTAAATTTACAAAATTAAAACCATGTTTCAACAGTAAGCAAACTAATCAAGTGATGACAAAGGCAACTAAAAAAAAAAGAACATAATTATGTTTGAAATTGTAAAAAAATTTAAAATCATTTAAATTCAAAACTGCTATTAATTGTTACTATAAATAGTAAAATTCATACCTTGCTTTGTTCTAAATTGTCTAAAGTAAAATCAAATTAACAGACATTAACTCTGCTTGACACTTAATTCTGGCAAGTAAGTTTTCTGCTCGCTGAGTAGAAAACTTACTTGCCAGAATTTTTATTTTTTACATTTCTACAACCATTAATTTCATCTTGCCTGGACCTAACTCTTTTACTTAAATACAACAATTTTTAAGTTGCCTAATAATATTTACATTAATAACTTCTTTGAGCCTAATATTATCCACTTCAATTTCACTATTATCATTAAACATATTGCCAGTAACCAAATACGCCATGACCTAGGGGCCCTGCAAAAAAAGGGGCCCTAAAATCAAATTGCAACAAAATTAAATTTTAATTTTTGGAAAGTGCATACATTTTCATTAGAAAGTAAGTGTAAAAGTGTAAAAAGTGTAAAAAGTTTTTAATTTTTTAGTTTTTAATTTTTCTAAATATTTTCGTGATTAAAAATGAACAAAATATATTAAGACGAAAATTAAACAAAAACCATTTTGCAACATTTTGTTCATTATTATAAATAATAACTTTAACGAACAATCAACTCAACAATTTAATTTAACATTTGACGTTTTTTTAATAACATTACGTTTTTTTATTAAAAGTTCAACCAAGAACCTTATAAAATATTATTTTCTAGAATTACTTGGTTCAACTTATCAAACCAAGAAAATAACTATAATTAGAGCTGTTTTTCTAATTAATTAAGGTTTACAATAGTAGTAAACATTTATTTGTAAAACAGCCTGATTAATTTTCCATAATGATATTAAAAACGGTAGTTAATAAATTTGTTTTTTTATTATTATTTGTGCATAATGTTTTAAAATATTCTATTTAAAATAAAATGAATGCGTTTATTTTAAGAAAAATTTTGCATGCTTCTAAGTAAAATATCTTAGTAATTGAAGAAAGTAATTGTTTTAAATTTCAAATTGCATTAAACTTAAGCGATACTTTGGACACTTTTAACTAAAGTAAATAAGCGTGCTGGGAAAAAAGTAATCATAAATTTTTAAAATTTGTTTTCCTGTTTATTTTTAACAAACTTTCGCTTATTTATGTAGGCTATTTTACTTAATTTTAATAATAAAAAATAGTGGAGTGTTATCTATTAGTAAAATTAGTGCTTGTAAACAATAGCAATTAAATTAATTAAATGTGTTCATTTTCAGAACCTTTTAACAGCTATGGGAAGAACCTATGAAAGTGGAGCTGCAAAAAGAAAGAAAAAAATAATAATAAAAAAATATATAAAGAAACATCGAAAACTTGATAGTTTTTTATTAAAAGCAGAATGTCATGGTAACTCATCAACTTCAGCTAATCTTGCAAACTGTGGCATAAGTAAAGAGGCAAAAATATTGGATTTTATAGAGGACTCAAATAATGAAACTCAAACTTTAAACGAGCAATCAGAACTCAATAAGGAGAGAGTATGTTTCCTTATCGATTTGCCATTGAATAGGAAAAGTGATCCAGGATTTTAGGAAATTCTTTCAGCTGAGGATATACAATTTTGGATAGAGAATGGTCCGTTAAAATGTTAAAATGCAGATAATGACTTTAAATCCTCTAAAATGTTGTATCAAGATGCCATCGATATTGCTCGAAAGCTTGTTAATGGGGAAAAAAGTAAATGTTGAAACGTTTAATAGAGAATGGCTCATATATTCCCCAACATTAGGTTGTGTATTCTGTTTTGTCTGCAAGCTTTTTGAACCCTCAAAATATGCTTTAGCTTCAACAGGATATAAAGATTGGAAAAATTCAGGGGCATGAACACTCATCAGACCACAGAAAAGCTTCATTAGCATACTTTCACAGAAAAAATAACAAGGTTTTTTTTTAAATGATCAACTTCCTAATGAAATTAGCAAAGAAAAAAAACTACTGGAGAGAGTTTGTAAGAAGAGTTAGAGCTGTAATTTGCACATTGATCAAAAGAAACTTAGCTTTTAGAGGTTCAAATGAAAAATTTGGGTCTGAGAGCAATGGGAATTTAATTGGTCTGCTTGAATTGATTGCTCAGTTTGATCCTTTATTGGTTAAACACATAAAAATTTATGGTGACTGTGGTTCTGAAAAAACAAACTACCTCTCAAAGAATACATGTAATGAATTAACCATATTGATGGCAAGAAAAGTTTTGCAATCAATCAGCGACAATGTTTTAAAATCTAAGTACTATGGATTATCAGTAGATTCAACACCTAATGCGAGTCACAAAGATTAACTATGTGTGATCTTGAGGTAAATTGATCAAATTTCTGATGAGCCTATTGAAAGATTTGTCAACTTCATTCACATTGATAATCACACCAGGGAAAATTTAGCAAATACAACCGTGGACTTTTTAAACGTAAAATTGAACTTGGAAATCAGCAATTGCAGAAGCCAGTCTTATGATAACTCAAGCAATATGACTGGAAAATATAAAGCAATGAAAGCTAGAATTTTGGAGTTCAATAAGCTGGCAAAATTTTCACCATGTTCAGGTCATTCTCTTAACTTGGTAGGAGAGGCTGCTGTAGATTGCTGCATCAAGGGAATCAATTTTTTTGGTTTTGTTAAAGAACTGAACAATTTTTTTTCTGCTTCTACAAAGTTGTGGAGTGTTTTGGAACAGTTTGCAAATAGTTCATTGAAATCACTATCGAATACTCGGTGCTAAACTTTATTCATCTCTTGGAGATTATCTTCTTGAATTAACTAACACATTCGATTTAATAGAACAAAATGCAAAATTACTGTTACCAGATATTTTACAAAATTATTACCAGATTATTTACAAAAGAGACACCGTAATAACAAAGCGCTACTAGGTGAAAACCAATCAGAAGAACCTTAATTAAGTCCACCTAAAGAGTTTAAGGCAAACGTTTTTTTAAAAACTATCAATAATCTTACTACAAATTTAAAAGAAAGAGCTCAATGCTATCAGGAACTAAATGTAAAATTTGTATTTTTAATAGACACGAGATTCAACAAAGATAAGCTGAAGACATGCGTTAATCGTCTGGTGGAAGACTACACAGAATATATTGATGACAATTTATATGCAGATATTGAACATCTACATCTGTATTTGAAAGAACATTTTAATACTCAAGTTCCTGAATTGTCCCATTTGTTTTTGTACTAACTTATAAAGGAAAAACAAATGGAGGCTACATTTCTAAATACTGAAATCATTCTTAGGATTTTCAAATGTTTCATGATATCCAACTGCTCTGGAGAAAGGTCATTTTCAAAATTAAAATTAACAAAAAATGATTTGCGATCAATTATGTCACAAAAAACGTTAAATAATTTTGCATTATTATCAAGTAACGCAGACAAAATGAAGTCAATTATTATAGACTCATTGATTAAAGATTTCATTAATGAAAAATATAGAAAAAGAATATGTAGATTTTAAAAAATATTTAAAAAAAATTGAAATAAAACTTTTAATTACGCTAAACTAAGATTATATTTTTTAAATTAACATATTACTTCTAAATATGGGGCCGCAGGCTTTTTATTTGACCTAGGGCCCCTTAAACTGTAAATCCGGCTCTGCCAGTAACATTATTATTGTTAAAGCTGAATAATAAAAAAATGTAAAAGAGTCTTACAAATTGTGATCTTTTCTAATCTAAGACTACATTTAACCTTAAGATTTATTGAAATCCATATTTTTTTATGCTAATATACATAAGTCGTTTATTAAAAATATTAAACAATATTTATTTACATCAATTATTTTTAATTTAACAAAGAATCACAAAATTATTTAAGTAAGTGATCAACAAATTACTTACTGTAATTTGTTGATCACCTTTGTGTCAACAAATTACAGTCAATTTTCCATGTTAAATACATAAAATATATATCTAATATAAAATAAATCCATTATAAAATAAGTAAAAAAATAGTAAACTTACTCAAATCAGTACCAGTTATAATTAATGAAGTGACTAAAAAACACTTCATTGCACTAAAAAATAAAACAAAACTTGCTTAGCTAAGTTGCCTAGTTCTTAAGAATCTGAAAACAAATAAGTAAAAAACCAAGAACAAACAAACATTTATTTATTAAAACTACTATATTTAAACAAATTAAATTAAACAAAGAACAACATCAATTTTCCTTAAAAGCTAGAAAAAATTTTCAGCTCAAATTCTCTTGCAGACCTTGCTTGTAAAACCATGTGAATAAGAAACACTTTTAGAAAAGCCTAAACTACTTAAGAAAAAAGAAACTACTTAAAAATGACATATGCAACATTGAAGTTTAGACGTCAACTGGACTAATTATTAGTAGATGTTTTTAAAAAATTCATACAAATTTACAATAGTTTGTTCTTCTATATCGCATAAATCCATCATATGATAAATATGAAATGAAAAAATGTAACAAATAAGTAAACACGAAGATAAAGACATATATGAATCGAAAATCAATGCATTGATAGATTATTGTCAATAGCAATAAGGGCATAGAAGAAGTCGTTTAGAGAAGTGCTAAAAATAATACCATATAAGCTATACCTACATTTATAGATTCAGTCATTCTCGAATGCATACATATAAATTATTATATTATAACATATATATATTTATATATTAGAATATAATAACCTTTATGTATGCATGTTTTATATATATATATATATATATATATATATATATATATATATATATATATATATATATATATATATATATAATTATTTTATAAACATCAATTAATACAAGTTTCTCTGGTAACAACAATCCAGCGAAAAGAAATTTTCGCTTGATTGTTGTTACCAGCATCTTCAGCTTTAAAGATTTTTTGTTTTGTTTTTTTGTATCTTATTTTTAAAACGGCAGTTTTGTTTTTTGTCACATATTGTTTTTCTGACATAAGTGCACCATAAATGGTGTCCAAAATTTTGTTGACACATATTGACCCTCATCTAAATTGATACAATTTTGTTGAGGGGCACATTGGTGGTACTGTATTTCGAGTGCCTCACGAACTTTTCTATCAAACTTTTTAGCATCAACTTTTAGAGTTCTGCAACTGTCCCAGTTAATTTGTTGTGAACAATGTCTCATGTGTGTAGCTAATGCAGATTGTTCTGTTTTATTTCCTATTGTATTGTTTTTGTGTTGCTGCATGCGTGTTTTTATTTGCATTTTTGTTTCACCAATATACTTTTTGTTACAATGACATTTAATAAGGTAGACTCCTGGGTGACTGTTCATTTGTAGTTTGGATTTATTTCTTGATGTTAATATTGCTTCTAGGTTCAGGTTTGATTTAAAGACCGTTTTATATCCTGCCTTCCTAAACACCTTACGTAACTTGGGAGACAATATGGTACCCAAGGTAATGAAAATGTTGGATACGTACTGGTGATGTTTTCATTGTTTTTA
This sequence comes from Hydra vulgaris, assembly GCF_038396675.1. NCBI lineage: Eukaryota > Metazoa > Cnidaria > Hydrozoa > Anthoathecata > Hydridae > Hydra > Hydra vulgaris. The sequence continues at coordinate 42,957,952 of NC_088920.1, read as the reverse complement.
GTAGTCTCTAGTGATTTTTTGTTCTTTCATTTTATTTCTTTTATGATTTTTATGAGATTAGATTGTTTGTAGCCATTTTCGACAAATACTTAAATAAGGAATTTCAGTTCATTTTCTATGTTTTTGACTGCATACATTAAATGCTCTATGTACGAAACCCTTGAATATTCCATTTAAAATGTGCGGGTCATGGTTTGATGTTGCCTTAACTTGAATGTTAGTAATAATTTTGGACACCACTTACGTCAGAAAAAGATGAAACCATCCCATTGACATAAAATAGGACTGCCGTTTTAGAAATACAAAAAAACAGAAAAAAACACAAAACTTTATACAAAATATAAAAATGAAAAAAACAGAACTTTTTGTTGGTACTCAGAGTTTTATGCCAGGCGGCAATCATCAGCCATATATTTTTATATCAACACAAATTAAGCAGTGCAGTGGGATCTTTCGTCAAAAAATAAGTCTTTTTTTTTATTAATCTATTTATTTAACCATAAAATATAAAAATTTACAAAAATATTTTATAAACTCACATAAATGCAAAGCGAGACACCGGGGCAAGTGAGATATTTAGGTTTTCTAGCTTAGCACAGAATTTTTTTGAAATGATTCAGTAATTTTGTTTTATTATATTAAAAATTTCATGTTTTCTTTATGTTTTAAAGTAGTTTCCATTAGTTTTTTCATATAATATGACATAGAAAAGTGGGTTTAAAGCTTACGAGTTGCGTCAATTTAATTGAAAAATCAAAATTAATTTTTTTTTCTATTGTAGAAAAAATCCACGTACGCTGCAATTTTTTATCACAGAACAAACATAATATTGAGTTTGTAATCATTTATTTATTATTTTTCAGCTGCCATTCTTCTTTTTATGTCAGATTATTTTGTTTCAAAGATATTTAAGAAATATAACTTCACATTTACGGGAAAAGTGCGACAATGCTAGTTACTGAAAAAGATTCACTACATCGGCGTGTTAAAAAGGTTTCACTTGAAAGTAGTTTACATACTAATTTACTTGGAAGATTTAAAAAAATGTTTTCTTATAACCAGGAACAAGATCTAAATAAGTATATTAAAGATATGGACGTAGAAGACTTTGTGCGAGGCTTTTTAAAACTCCATCCTGATTTATCACTAAGATAACCAGAAGCAATTTCTATAAACAGAGTATTTAGTTTGAACGAAGATAATATTAAAATCTATTTTAGTAATTTAGAGAATTTTTTAGATAAATATCACTTTGAGCCGCATCAAATTTTTAATGATGTGTCTGGGTTGTGTGGTAGAAAATTAGATCCCATGAAATATTAGATCCACTGCCGTAAAACTCAAAACGAGGATGCGTTTTTAATATATTATACTTAGAAATGTTCCTTTAAGTCCGAATATTTATATTAAGACTTTACGAAAAACGAAAAGAGGAAACTACATTTTTTTTAAAATATAAGTTCCATCTTTATTTTCTAGTAAATAAATCACTATTATTTGACAATAATATGGATTTATTTACTAGAAAATAAAGATGTATTACATATAATTATTTTTAAGTACAAAATTTATATATAAAACTTAAATACTGTATGGTTCACAAGCTTGCAAATTGCAAGCAATATCAACAAGAGCGACGATAAATAATATAAAAGAATGTTACTAGTAAACAACATTTATAGCTTTATAAACTTATTTACAAATCATTTTACACCGTTAATAAAATAACTGTTTCAAAAATGTTACAAAATGGTAAGGTTTTAATTTATTTTGAAGTTGATTACATTCCATTATTACAGATTTTGTATAATAATTTTAATCATTGAATATTTCAGGTTTAAAAAACTTAATGGTAAGCAATAATTCAATAAATAATTTTTAACTAACTTTGATTTATTTATTCTAATATGTTTTATTTACAAATAAATTATTTTAAATCAATTCAAAAATTATTTAGAAAAACAAATTTATTATTTTTTCATTCGATTTTCTTATTGCATCTTTCTTTTAACTTCTAAATTACAATATCACAAATATAAATATAAGATTTTTTTTAAAATTGGTTTAAAATTCAAATAGGTTTAAAATTCAAATGAAAAAAACATTGTCTTTTTGCTATTTGAATTAAATCTATATAAAAAGGTACAACAAAATATATTACCTATTCTTTTAAATAGAAATCTTTGCACATGTAAACAAACTTTTTTTCTCTTTCACATACAAAATACATGCTTGGTGAAACCATCTAACTGGTTTGCAAATATCGCATTTAATCTATTGATAGCATTAATAGTACTTTATGAAACTATTTTTTACTAAATAATTATATACAAATCAATCATTGATAAATGTTAAAATCTTATACCCATTTATCAATCCTTTGATTTTTGTTTTTTTTTAGGTCCTTCCGGTTGACCACAGATTCTGCATACTGTTTTGTTCCGATGTGCTTGACCTATAACAAAAAATTCTTAAATAATTTGAAATTTTATGTAAAATTCAAATTTTAAGTTAAAAATATTTCAAATTTTATAAACAAACCTCCCTTATCCAAAAAAAAAAGTACAACTTCTTTTCGGTACTTGTCCAGTTCTTTTAGTGAAAAAGACTGTTACAACCCTTCCTCGTTTATAAAGTTTTCAGCAAACTGCAACATTTTAAATTCTTTTTTAACATTTTGTATCAAAATGTAAAACAGTTTGTACACAAAAGTTAAAAAAATAAATTGTCTAATTTCATTTTACTACAACTTCAATGAATTTATCTTAATGCAAAAGATTCTACACGATATGCCGTCATTTTGCAATGCATGTGGCAATTTTAATATTTTGAATTTTTCCAAAACTCCATATCTTTCAAGTAGCTACTATATTTATATTGAAAAATCAAGTTAATATGAATTACTCAAAAAAAACACAGAGTAAATACTTATTCAATACATTCATACTTCCATTTTATTTCTTCATTTTTGACATTCGTATCTAGCTCACCAAGAGGATTAACATGATATATAATTTTTTCCTTTGGTTTAATAATCTGAGACAAAAGATATTATAAGGTATATAAAAAAACAAATTTCCTTTTGAATTTAATGTCATTGTAATTTTTTATTCCATTTTTCTTTTAATTATTTTTAACTATTAAAAAATAAATAGTTAAAAAATTACTGTCAGTGTCCAATGGAAATTTGCAACCATGCAGCATATTATTGCATCAATTTTAAATAGCTCATCCTATAAATAAATATAAATATCATATAATAATGTATCAAATATATCATATAATATAAATGTATTATATATAAATATATAAATTATTAGTGTAAAATTAAAGTGATAATTATTTTCTTTTTAGTATTTGTCATAAGAAGAATGACTTTTTAGTACCAAATGTTGTTTTCGAATCAAATTTGTTTTGAGCGGTATCTCTTTCTGTGATAGAAATCTGGCTGGTGCCAGTACTTCAATATTTTTTTCACCCTGAAACGAATATTTGTTAAGTTATTTTTTAGAAACTGATTACATTTTATTTGAATGCTATTTTATGTTAATATATATATGTAGTATCAAAAGGGGCTGTGCAAATAATATGTGACACTTTTTGGCCTTTTTTAGACTCCCCATATGATATTTTTGTCAACCCCTCCCCTCGTCTTGTGCAATGTGACATTTTTAAACAAAATATCTCCAAGTTTTTAATTTTTTGCTAAAAGTTTACTAACTCCGCTGTGATAAGAATTTAAATTTGTTAAAATGTGTTAATTGAACAGCCCTATAGATCAAATGTTTTAAATATCGCTTTAATTATATTGATGTTTATATTTTTTCTAAATGTAATTTGTATTATAAATTTAAATGTTTTAAAATGTTGAAAGAATTATTACCTGCTGATTTTTTGCAATTAAACTCAAGTAAACATAAACAATTTCATCACTGAGGCAACCTATGAGAGTATCTTGAAGCGATTAATCGTATAGTTTGCTTCCACCTAATTCCTCGTATATTCCCATTATAGCATTAACGGATTTTAAATGACGTAAACTATTAAGTATTCCATGACCTATATATCAAGTATACTTTTTTAAATGTTAGCATTTATTAAATTGAAGTATATTGTGGATACTCAGATTAACAAACAAAATTATTAGTTTATCAAAATTATTGCTTTAATACAACTGCTTTAGAGCATACCGTCATTATTATTTATCATGCAGCTTTTACTTAAATCACTCCCTTCTGAACTAATAACCAATTCTAAAGAGTTATTAAATTGTTTTATTTATGAAAAAAGTTAGTTTTCTCTAAATATTAAATCAATAAAAATAAAGAGCAATTAAGCCTTTAAAAATTACGTACGCTTTTCAATTTTTACTGGGTAAGTTATTACTTTATTCCTTTGAACCGTTTCGGTAATATAATCTTCTAAAAAGATGACAGAAAGACAGTTGAAGTACATTATTAATTCTTCGTAGGGAACAACACAGTAATCATATTTGGGGGGGGGGGGAGTGGTTGACTAGAGTTCTAACACAAATTATAAACGAATTAGATTAACAAAAAACCTTTAATTTTTGTTAACTCTTCTTGTGCTTGTAAGATTTCTGGCTCATTCTTTGCCGTTTGATCTACAATTATAATACAAAGGACTAATAGTAAATATCACATAAAAAGGGTAAAAATAGTTATTTAAGAAATTATACCTTTTGATAAAGTGTTTTCAATAAATTTTTTCACATGTAGCCTTATGTGCGATCCAAGCAGAGAAACGCCTTTCATATCCGTGAGCCTAAAGTTGCCACATGGTGTGATACGTGATACATTATAAGAGCCTATAAATCGTGCTTTGAACACAGCACCTTTTGACCGGCAACCTTATCACCTACAGCTATTATTGTGTGTGGTTCTTTTACTTTTTTCAATAAGCTCATTCCATAATATAGTTTTTGTTTTGTTTGAGCATGTTGAATATTCTAAAATTATAAAGTAGGTGATTCGAAAGGCTTTTAAACATAGTGCTGTATTTGACGGCTCTAAATTAAATTGAAATTCATTTTATTAATTTACTTTTTCATTTCATCAATTTAAAGCCGTCGAACATAAAAACGACTTTCGATTCGGAGTAAAAATATTACTTATTTATTATATCATTTTAGTACTAATAATACTATAACTAATAACAACAATAAAATAATTAATATAATAACAAAATAGTAAAACTAATGATAAACAATATAGTAATAATAATACTTAATTTGTTCAATTTGAATAAATTAGTTTTATTTTTCAAACCTTAGTAACAAAGTCTGTGAAATTCTGAATGTGTTTCTTATTTCTTTCCATTTTGCATTCGATTTCCTCCGTTGTCACTGCTGCAAAGTTATGGTTGTTCTAAATTACAAAAATCATGAATACCGTACCATGCCTTTAGTGAATAAAATGACGTTTATACCATGTTTATAAAAAAAATGTATTCATTTCTTCAAATTGACAATGTAAAACCAACAATCAGTCCCCAAACATAATTTCAAAAGGTGAAACTTTTGTTGATGTTTGTCTCTCGACTCGCAATGGATATAAAATAATATCAATTTATTCATCCCAGTTTGATTGGTTCTCCTCAATCAGTTTTATAATTTGCTAAATAAATATAAATATATATATACATATATATATATATATATATATATATATATATATATATATATATATATATATATATATATATATATGTATATATATATATATATGTATATATATATATATATATATATATATATATATATATATATATATATATGTATATATATATATATATATATGTATATATATATATATATACACATACACATATTTTAACTTTTTCGATTTTTCACTTGATTTTGTTCCCAGTTCTTACTTCCTTATGCTTGACTTTGATTTTTAAAACTGTAAATATATAATATTGTATATTTGTATAGTTGTTCATATCATTCAAACATTTTTTGTTTATTTGCAGTATTAATTTGCAAGATCTGCTGTTTAGTGCTTCTTTTTGAAAATATGTCCTTTAAAAGTAAAAAGTCGAAATCAGCAGTGGAAGCAGCTGGTGAAATGTGGACACAAAACTTTAAATCAACCATGAAGCGCCGTCCTAATATACCACAGGTAAAACAGGATATGAGCGACAAATTGTGTAAAATGCCTTCCAACAGAGATATCATTGGAAGATTCTTGGGACTCTGATGAATTGAAAGGACAACATGATCGACTAACAAAAATATCAGAGGAATTGATCAATCTTTGGGAGAAATTTAATTTTCCTGTTCTTTCCAAACAACAAGTGTCTGCTAATGTTGACAAACTTATCACATCATTTGTGAAACACAGAAAGCAACCAAATGCAGTATTTGAAGAAAATCTTGCTCATCAGTTCGATATAACAAAACCAGATGGAAATTGGCTTTGTAGTGAGGACAAACAACTGTACAAAGTACAAATTGAATCAGATGGCAGGGTGGGATATACAACTATGAAAGTGGCTCCTATGTCAACAATCCATCCATCAAAAAGTGCCAAAAGCACATCAGAACCCTCGACAAACCGCTTGGTTTGTCGAGGGTTCTGATGTATCTCCGTACCACTTTCCTGCGATAGTGAGAATTCTGAGGAAGGAAGCAGCAGTGGTGACTCGGAGGTAGTTCCAGGAGAATCTCCCAGAAAGTGTGCAACACACCAGTCAACTAAGTCTGCTGCCAAACTAGTGTCTAGTCACTCTTTGTCAACCAGAAAAATGTCATGGGTGCTTCAAAGTCTGGCTGAGGATGGAGTTTGTGTCCCAACACCATCACAGTCTGGAGTCTGGCGTCGAACAAACAGTTCGACCCCAGACTCCAGACTGTGATGGTGTTGGGACTTGATCTCTAAATAGAAAGTTTCTTTGCATTTTGATGGTAAGAAAATTGACAAGACTGAGTACCAAGTTGTGTGCTTGAAAAATGACAAAAGAACATTAAAACTTGGCATTTTGGTTTCTGACAGTGGATCCTCTGCAAACATATATAAAGCACTACAGGACCTACTTGATGATTACAATGCATGGAACAGTATTCAGATGATCATCTCTGATACAACAGCTGTAAATACTGGTGGCAAGAATGGAGTTGTAGCCAAGCTTCAGAAAACATTTCAAGACAAGGTATTCGATGAACCTCAATACATCGGCTGCCAATACCACATTCTTGATCTTGTTCTACGACATGTGTTGGATTTCTTTTTTCCTATACAGTCACAGTGGCCTAGCATTAACTACAAATTTATTGATGAGAGTATGGAGCATTATGATGATTTAAAAAATGCCTACAAGGGCACAGCAGTGGTAGCAGAGTATGAGAACCTTGGCTGGAGAGACTTTAAATTTTTTTTTCAGCTTTGTGGAGCATACAAGTTTTACAAAAATGAGGCAAAATGGCCTCGTATTAAATGGCACAAGCTGCCATCACTGCACAGTGCTAAGTGGAACTCAAGAAGCATTTTTGCGCTTATTGCATTTTTCATTCTTCCAAACTGGCGAGAACAGCTGAGGATAACTTGCAATTTCGTTGCAACTACATGGTTGCGGGCCTGGTTTTCAAACCTGCACTATGCAAAGGCGGCTTATGAAGACCTGCTGTCAGCAATATTCTAACTTAAGTGTTCCAGCTGTGAAATGTTTCTCTACCCACTGGAAGAAGGAACCATCAGTGCTTGATGTGCCTCCATCCAACATAGTAGCCGAGAGAGCTGTAAAGTTGATGGAGGACATTCGTTCTTCTTGCAGAACAAACAAATATCTTAACTGTAAATTTATTAATACTAATACACAAATCTGAAAGATTATAAACATCACTACAGATGCTGTAGAACAGTGTAGGTACTCATTTTCATGTATTTCTCATGTGTATTGTATAAAAAGCTGACATTATAATTAATAGCCTTTGGGCTGCTATGTGTTGTATGGTTAAATATGAAACTGTCTTAGGTACGGGAAGTTTTTTCAAGGTATGGTGAAATCAATATTATTTCTGTGATTTATAGGCAAAAGTTCATCATATAGAACCCCAGGCTAATTGATTTAAAATTTATCATATACCTAATATATATATATATATATATACATAAATACGTATATACACACACATACGCATACACATATATACATACACACGCATACACATACATACACATATACATACACACACACACACACACACACACACACACACACACACACACACACACACACACACACACACACACACACACACACACACACACATAAACAGATACACATGTATGTACACATGTATATATATGCACACATGCACATTAGGGTGGAGTGAATTTTAGTTTTTTTTACAATTCGTTTAGCCTGGGTGTGCAAAAGTTGTCTATTCATTTCAGAAATACTCTGGAAAAATATCAATGCTCTAGGAAATTATTTTGAGGTGCCTAAAGACCTTTAAAATTTTAATGGGTCCCTAATATTATGTAAAAAAAAATTTTTCAAAAGTATATCATGTTGGGTCTCAAAAGAAGCAAAATTTTATAAAAATTTCAAAAATAACAATTATTTTACAAAAAAATTGTTTAAATTTTTGTGAAATTATAATTAAAAAAAATAAACTTTTTTCATTTTTAGTTTAAAAGGTCATTTTTTCTGCAATAAACTATAAAATAACAATTTTTTTAAAAATAATTGTTATTTTTGAAATTTTTATAAAATTTTGCTTCTTTTGAGACCCAACATGACATACTTTTGAAAAATTTTTTTTTACATAATATTAGGGACCCATAAAAATTTTAAAGGTCTCGAGGCACCTTAAGATAATTTCCTAGAGCATTGATATTTTTCCAGAGTATTTCTGAAATGAATAGACAACTTTTGCACACCCAGGCTAAACGAATTGTAAAAAAAACTAAAATTCACTCCACCCTAATGCACATGTACACATATACATACATGCGCACATAAATGCTGTAAATCTATATAATTACTTTTTCATAATATAGTTGAATATAATGTATATAATTAAAGACTTTAGACCTTTCCAGACAAACAAAGCATGCACTAATAGATAATTTTCAAATATAACATTTTTATAGATAGATTTAAAAAAAAATTCTGTTTTTTCATTATTTAAAAGTAATAGTTTTAGCTTTTGTTTAAACTGTTCAAGAGTTGTAAGTGTTTTAATATCATTACTAATTATTTTATTCCATACATTAGGTCCTCTAGCAGTTATTGAGAACTTGATTGACTCATATATAGTTTTGGGTTGTACAAAGTTGTTACTTGAATATTTAGTCATGTATTTGTGTTTAATTTTATTAAATAATGGTTTGAAGATATTTGGTATTGTATTATTATTAGTTTTATACATAAAAATTAGCAGATGATATATATTTATTTGGTACAAGTTTGATATTTCTAGATTGTTGAACAATGGTCCGGAATGTGAGCAGCGGTGTGCATTTGATAATAATCTAATTGCATGTTTTTGATTGCTAAATAGCTTTTTTGTCTTTGTCTTATTGGTGCTGCCTGTAGGCAATGTTTGCATAATTCAGATAGGAATGAAAAAATGAGTAATATATGTATTTCAAACATGATTTATTTAATTATGGTTTTGCTTTATAGAGTAATCCGATATTTTTCGAAATTTTATTTTCAATCATGTTTATGTGGTTTTTCCAATTCATGTTTGAAATTTCATTGAACATTCTCTTTTTACGATGTATTTTCTAATAAAAAGTTTTGGAAGTGCAAAAGGGATTTTATATTTTTTATAGAGGCGATGAAAAATAGTATAATTAGTTTTAGTTAAATTAATTGTAAGTTTATTCATATTTAACCATTCGGTTAGTTTTAGAAGTTCAATGTTGACCGTTTTCAATAATGTTATTATTGTGAGAATAAAATAAGTTTGTGTCATCAGCAAATAAAATAGAATCTAGAATATCAGAAGCTTTGCTTAAATCATTAATATAGATTAAAAATAAAAATGGTCCTAATATAGATCCTTGAGGAACGCCGCAAGTAATTGACGTATTGTTAGTTTTTTCATTTCCGAATGAAATATATTGTTTTCTATTAGATAAGTAGCTTTTAAGCCAAGCTTAGTTTATATTTTTGATTCCGTAGTTTTCTTATTTTTTAATTAAAATACTATGATCAACAGTGCCGAACGCCTTACTAAGATCTATGAAAACACATAAAGTGAACTTGTTTTTGTCAAAACCTTGAAAAATAATCTGAATGTGATGAAGAATTGCATGATCAGTAGAGTGCCCTGTTTTGAAGCCAAATTGTTTGTTATAAAGAATATTATTTTTTTCTAAAAATGAGTATAATTTGTTATACATAATGCGTTCTAGTATTTTCGAGAAGCATGGAAGAATGGAAATAGGTCTATAGTTAGAAATATTAGTATCATCTCCAGACTTAAAAACTGGTATTACCCTTGCAATTTAAAGTTTTTTTGGAAAGACTCCTTGTTTAAACGAAAGATTAAATATATGCAAAAGATTTTTTTTAATATAGAAAATACATTTAATTACAACATTACTACTAACATTATCAAATTCTTGTGCTTTGTTTAATTTTAATGAACTCACAGTATCTAATAATTATTTTTCAGTTAACTCAGCATTTTCCATAATTTATGCGCGATTATTAATATTGGGAAATGATCCGATATATCAGATATTATTATTCCAGTTTTTATTATTTTTTTGTTTATTCATTAATTATTATTTGATCAATTGAGGTTGCGCTATTCCTAGTAATTCGTGTTGGTTTATTGTTGGAATGAACCCATTTTGAAATACGATGTTCATAAAATATCTTACACTTTTATTTGTGTCGTAATCAAGCGCATTTTAATTAAAATCCCCATCAAAAAAGACACGTTTGTCACATAAAATTTTGTTTTTGATTATATTTTAAAGTGTTTTTCAAAAAAATTTGTTATTGCCTGATGGCGGTTTGTACACAACATGTACAATGATGTTTTTAGTGATTTTATTTTTAACTTCGATCGTTAATGATTCGCAATCATTACTAATTGCACTAAATTCGGTTAGCGGTTTAAAATTTAAAGAGCTGTGGATAAAAATACATACTCCTCCACCTACTGTCTCAGTATTTCAGACTTGATGAATAACTTTATAGTTTTGTAGTTGAAAATTTGAACCTTTTTCAACTTGTTTATCTCGACACCAGGTCTCTGTGAGACAAATAATTTTAAAATTATTTTCAACACTATATAAAAAATCTTTAAATTTATCAAATTTTTTTTGAAAGCTCCTAATATTTAGGTGTAAAATAGAGAACTCATTAATATCTATATCAGCAAAAAGATTAGAAATATTTGTGTATGTCATTTTTTTTAATAAAAAAAATTATTAAACGAAGTTCATTTTGAAGAAAATCAAACACAAAGAGACAATTATAAAGCTTTACAAGATCTTGTAATTTTAGAATTTTTAATTCAGAAAACCTATTTTTTATAATAGATCGTAAAGGAGAAAATGTCATAATTCTTATGGAAGTGCGTTGTAAACTGTTTATATAATGTAATAGAAAACTACCTTTTTGACCCCAAACAGTGCAACAATAACTTATATGCGAGGAGAACAAGGAATAGTAAATTGTTATTAGAATATGTTGGGGAACATAGTGTTGTATTAATGACAACATACTATTGGCACGTTAGAGTTTTTATTTAATTGAATTTGTTGATAGTACCATGATTGATTTTTGTCAAGAAATAGCCAGAGGTATCTTATATATTTAGATGGGAAAAGTCTTTTACCGTTAATTCTCATTTTCACATTATCACTACCAACTTTTTTTTTTGAGGGTGAAAAATGATAAATTCAGTTTTATTGATATTTAGAGAAAGACGGTCACTATTTAACCAATCACACAAATGATGGAGATCTGAATTAACTTTTTTACAAAGCTGCGCGAGTGATTTATTTATGCATAGAAGATTAGTGTCGTCAGCGAAATGAGGAACAACCGAATTATTTATAGAGTAAGGCAGATCGTTAATATATATTAAAAAGAGTAAAGGCCCTAAAACAGAACCCTGTGGAACACCATACTTAATAACTTTACTTGTGGATTAAAACCCATTAATCGAGACAAACTGAGTATGATTTTTAATATAGGATGAAAACCAATCATAAGCGATACCCCGTATACCATAGTGATACAATTTTTCAATTAAAATCTTATGACCAACTGTATCAAATGCTTTTTGGAGATCAATAAAGACGCCACAAGCAGAAGAATATATCGAATGAATAAAAGAAAAGAATGTATCGAATTGATAAAGAAGGAATTTATTTCGATATAATTTCAGTTTTCTTATTTAATAAACTGTTGTCATTGTTTGAAATAATTTCATATTTTTCATTAAGACATAATTTACACAATTTTGTTGTTAGGTTATATGCTTCGCATCTTCTATTTTCCAACTAACCACATAATTTTTATGATTATCATTTAAGTTCCAAATCTCCTATGACAGCTCTGTATCGTTTATATATTTGGGGGTATTAAATGATTTTAAATGGTTTGCGTATCTCAGTTTAAAGGTGTTTCACTAATACCAATGTATGGTTTTTTTATTGAAGGGATATCCGAAATGATGGTTGCTTAGTATACAATGTTGTTGGTCAAGCAGTTATTGAGTAAAGGACAATTGTTTTTATTAAGGCAGTTTTAGTTATTTTTATTAATGGTTTGATTTTTGTTTAGGATGTGCTTGTGTAAATTTATTACTGATTTCATGTTTGGCATTCAACTGTAGCTGATTTTTACAGTGTTCTTGTTGAAATTTTTATGTAGTTTGTGGTTAATTTGAAAATGTTTGGCAATCAAGTTGGCAATCAAAATTAAAAAGCATTTTCCTATATTTGTGGTGACATTTATGCTAAAAGGAGGGTTGTACCAGATTTTTTGCGTGTACGGTTTTTTTGTTGTTGTTGCTTTAAGTTAGGTTGGTAAAATATATTATGCTTATAACCAGAGTTTTTAGTTCTTCATTATAAATAGATACAGATTTTTTAAACACTTCTTTGCTGCCAGAACTTCCAGACAATCCCAGTTCAACATTTTGAGGTAGTTGTTTTAGTATACAAGGAAGGTGGTTAGATTGAGTATACAAGGAAGGTGGTTAGATTGAGTATACAAGGAAGGTGGTGAGGCATAGTGTATGTAGTGTAAAGTATTACCAGGTTTGCAGTATGGTTAGTATGACTGGTCGTAGATGTTAAGAGTTATGTCGAGGTAGTTCACAATTTTAAGGTAGCACTGTATAGATATGCTAAGATGGTTACATTTAAAAAAGTGGGTAATATGCTTTTTAATTTTCTTCATTTACTTACCAGTGGTATTTTTATTTCAAAATTACCGACCATGGAGCAGCCATCATAGAGCTTCCTAATTAAGCTTCGAGCTAATTTGAAGGATTTAGCGATATATTATATTAAATTAGCATCATTTGGTTACTATACAACCTAGATAAGTATGTGTTTGTTGTTAACTTTTACAAATACCAAAACTTGTTAGAGTAAAGTTTTATAGAACTAATTAACTTCATGAGAGACAAGTACATCAGTAATAAAGCTAGCTACACTGCCACCTCGACGTCCATCTTAGCAATCTTTTTTTTAAAGTGAGTTATTGTTTTAATACAATAGCTTTACTATTATACTTTGCTTTAAAACCTTACGACATCGTACTTAACACTTAACTAAATTGTATATTTTTGAGTTAATACAGTTTGTTTTAATTTTTTTTAGATATAAATAAATAAAAAGCTCACTATTTGAAGTATTAGTCAAGATTTTTATTAAAGCTACAAAAATAGTCTGAAAAAGAGTTTGTAGTTCTTAGCTATAGAATAATAGAAAAAATTGCATATGTTGCAATGTTCATATACATGCATATTATTTTTAAGAATGACAACTTTTAAAAAAACTTTTGAAAGTTTACCTTGGGCCCCTAATAACTCTGGGCCCTCCCACGGCTGCGAGCCCTTCGCTACGCCACTGTATATATATATATATATATATATATATATATATATATATATATATATATATATATATATATATATATATATATATATATATATATATATATATATATATATATATATATATATCTTCTATATATATTAAGGGCAATGTGTGTGTGTGTTTGTTTGTTTGTTTGTTCTCTATAGAAATCCAAACCGCCGGACCGATCTCGATGAAATTTGGCATGGGGGTAGTCCTCGAGGGGGAGAAGGTTCTTAGCTGGGTTTTGACCCCGTACCCCGATCCCCGGGGTCAAAGGGGACCATTTTTTGGGCCGATTTTTTAGGCCCATTTTTGTGTACAGATATCAGGTAAGCCAGTTTAAATATTGGCCCGGGCAACGCCGGGTAACTCCAGCTATATATATAAAGGGCAATGTGTGTTTGTGTGTGTTTGTTTGTTTGTCTTCTATATATATAAAGGGCAATGTGTGTGTGTGTGTTTGTTTGTTTGTTCTGTATAGAAATCCAAACCGCCCGACCGATCTCGATGAAATTTGGCATGGGGGTAGTCCTCGAGGAGGAAAAGGTTCTTAGCTGGGTTTTGACCCCGTATCCCAACCCCCGGGGTCAAGGGGGCCCAAAAATGGCCCCCCTGACCCCGGGATCAGAGGGGACCATTTTTTGGGCCCATTTTTGTGTACAGATATCAGGTAAGCCAGTTTAAATATTGGCCCGGGCAACGCCGGGTAACTCATGCTAGTATATATATATATATAAATATATATATATATATATATATATATATATATATATATATATATATATATATATATATATATATATATATATATGTATATATATATATATATATATGTATATATATATATATATATATATATATATATATATATATATATATATATATATATATATACAGTGTATATATATATACAGTGTATATATATGTATATATATATATATATATACATATATAAAATATATATGTATATATAAAATATATATGTATTTGTATAATATATTACATCTTGTTCCTCCAGGTTTAACTAAGTTGAAACAATACAAAATATTGACATATCCAGAACCCAAAGTAAAATGAAGTCTTTTCCATATGATTAAACAGTTTCTAGAGTGTATAATGAGTTTATCACAAGAAGAGCTTGATAATGTACATGTTATTTGCAAAATATGATCAATCGAAGCGATCAATCTTAGTTTAGGATTTCAGCAACTTTTTAAAACGTAGAGCCATTATTTCATACGCTGGGGTAATAATGACTCTCATGACTAAAAATATCGTATAGTATAAAACAATAAAATAAGTAGATAATAAAATTGTAAGAAAAATGATAACACTGAGAGGTGTAGATGATTGCTCTGCGTATGTACTGTTGAAAATTTGAAATCCAGATGCAACCTGCTATCTTCTCTTTGCAGGCTATTAAATATTTTCAAGCGAAATGCAGTAAATTTTTGACTATTAGTTATTAATAAATAATTTTATTGAAAACACGATTATTATTGGTACGTAGCATGAAAATTTTAAATGAATCAAATACTAGATAGTTGAATATCGATTGAAAGTCCTTTTGTATTTTAATGGTGAAATAATATTTTAAATTCACCATTAAAATACCCTACAGTATTTTAATGGTGAAAAAATTAAAAAATCCTACAAAAATTTATGAGGATTTTAGTAAAAATTTTTGAAATATTGAAGTAGATTTTAGTAGAAATTTTTGAAATATTAAAATTGTTGAAGAAACAGTAACCTAAATTTATTATTTCCTTCAATTAAATTGTTATATATTTGTCATTTCTTATTTAAAATCTATACCTTGGTAGCAAAAGATAGGTGCAAGAATGGAGTACAAATTTATTTTGGCCGGGTGTATCCGAGGTCATAGAGGTTTTAATGAACCATCATCGATTCTGCCCGTAAATTGGAACTAAATTCATAAAAGCCGTTTTTCATTTATGAAATCGGTAACTTTTATATGCAAAGGATTATACAATTTGATTCCAGAAATCCACTATGAGAGGTTTATCTTTGAGTAACGGTGGATGTGGGTGTGGTGGCTAAATACACCACTACTTTCACAAATGATTGTTAGATTTTTAGAAATAGTTTTATCTTTATTCTAAAAAAGTAAATCTAGTATAAATAATATCTTTTACTACTTTACAACAAAGACTAGTGGTGCATTGAATCAGGGCAAGTGGTGTGTTGCCCATTGGCCACCAACCTAAAAAAATACAAAACAGTTTTAAAATTAGATTCAACTTATAAATAATTTAAAATTAGATTAAACATTAAATTTAAAAAGATGCTATTTTTGAAAATGATCGAAATTTATATAAAAAACATCTTGACTTTTAGTAAATGACTGAAATTGTAAATTCAATGAAACAAAATAGTAATCATTTTCAAAATAGACAAGTCATACCACTTGCTGTTTCGTCATTTCATTTCAAATCAACCATCGCATTCCACTCTATGTTTTTAGTTTTTTAAATTTTTACTCATGACATTTTTATTATTTAAAATTTTCATTACATCCTCGACTTTATAAAATTGATTTTGTAAACAAACAAACAAAAAATTGTTTAAATTTCTGAATTTCCAAAAATGACAACTTCTTCGATATTTAATTATACTATTATTATAAGCATTGAGTAAAAAAGTAATTGGTTAATAAAACATTACTTACTTGAATCGTCGGCGATTGTGAGTTACTTTAGCTAACTTAAAACAATAATACTTTTTTCATATTAATATAATATTGTAATAGTAACATTAAAAACTAATACTATTTTTTAATTTTGTATTATATATTTATGCATTATATTATTTTATGTTATAGTTTGTTTAATTTATATACTTCGACTGAGTAAGAGTAGAGTAAAATGTAAAAGCATTGACTGACGATAAAGTTTAGCTAATAAATACAATTCACTAAACAAAAATTATTTTTAAATCCGTGCAAATGAGTTTCGAATACAAAAGATAAAATTATTTGAGGCCAATTTATTATATAATAAACAATTTATTTATTATTTGATTTACACATGTGAGCAATAAAGAGCAGCTCAGGGGCGGATCTAGGATTTTTTTTGTGTAAACAACTTTAATATTCAAAACTAATTTTAAAATAATTTTTACAACCTGAATATACTCTCTCAACAAATGGTACAGTCAAATTTATTGAGTATAAACCAAATTCAAAAAATATGCTGATGCTCACCTTCACAGTATAAAGGTTGAAAAAGTATCTGTCTAGAAGGTATTTGTTTAAAGCACATGAACCGCGTCAAGGTTCCTTCCTATTCATATGTTCAATATTTTATTCAGAACAATTGAAGGTATATGACAGAAAATTACACCATCAATTAGAAAACTGTTTATCCCTGCACATTTTTATTTCTGGATAACAAATAAAATATAATATATTATGACAATATTCAGTAGTGGATCAAGACTTTTTGGGGCCCAGGGCTGTTTTAAAGCAGAAGGCCGCTTTCCATGATTAATCAATAAATTTATTTTCAAAGTTCCTTTTAAAAATATATATTTTTCTATGAACTGTGGGGCCCTGGGCTATAGCACTGGCAATATAACTCCATAATGAAATATGCAAATTTTTTAAAACTTTAAAAAGTTTAGAAAAAAATATACCTACTTTTCACAATCCACATTTTTAGATAAATAACAAATTTTTAAAATGTTGTTAAAGGAAAATTTTTATTTACCTAATGAAAAATTTTTAATAACCTAAGCTTTAGTCAACATCTATCATTTGTATTTTATCTGGAAAAAGTGTTGCTTATGTTATAATTGACATCATGCAAAATCTATATTTAAAAATAAATATATATTTACATATAAAAACATCACAACAGCAATATTACAAAACTATGCCAGCAGTTTGTAATTTATTAATCTTTTTTATATAAATTTGTAATTTTTATATTTTATTTATATATAAGAAATATAAATCTGTATAAAATATATGTTTACATATACAAACATAACAGCAGCATTAACACAAAACTAGCAGTTTGTAATTCACTAAGCACATGTTTTTATAATGCAACAAAAAGAGAAAAAAAAATTATTGTTTACTCTTTGCAAATTCATAAAATTGCAGATAAAGCAACAAATTATCTTCTCTGAAGTTTATTTGTTGCTTTACTGCATAATAACATAAAGTAAATAAAGCATTGTAAACAGTTAATAGCTTTCTGAATGGGTACAAGTTTATCCAATTTTGAGCATTTGATGTTTGTTTCTAAACAAAAATTTTGCTTAAGTTGAATGAAGGCTTTCTTTATACAGAGACTATAAAGAATTTACTTCATAAGATTCTTGCAAATTTCATTTAATAAAACTACATTGTTTTGTTCTAAAACCACTCGTACATTATAACATGTCAGACATTATAAATAGGGGACCTAATGAACTTTACAATGTTAACTGCAAAATCCTAAGGCAATTTATCGGCTCATTTTTTATTCATTTTTTTCAAGTTGCACAATTAATTTCCGGAATTTTAATCTAGATCCAGATCAGATTAGGCGAATTGACCACTTAGTTCCATACTACTTTTGGCACAATTTAACTTCCGTAACTTCAAGCGATTAAAAATACACGCATCGTACCGAGAATAGATTAGGCACACTTATTTCGTCTAATGCATGAAAAAACCATTATGTCTAATCATAGTTTGTAACACTCCCTTATCGTATCCCGGTATTACTAGCTTATCATAGTTAAGTTACTATTCAGCAACGCCAAAACCGTGAATAATAAAAAATGTCAAATGGAATTTTAAAATGTAATGTAAATTACAGTACACGACTGTACATCTTAATAGTAATATAAAATTTCTCCTTACTTGGCCGCCTAATGTGCCGAACCCTAAATCTGTCCCTGCAGCTATCGTTTTGTCTTCGAACGGTAAATAATTATTTGAACCATTTTGAAGACTATTTATATTTTTATCAGTTGAAAAATAGTTAAAGCGATAATATTGTACTTGTTATCAGAGATGTTCTCATTAAAACTTAAGTTTTGATAATTGCAGGGGTCAAACCTATGATGGCGCATCTAAAATGATGGGGAAGAAATATGGAGTCAAATCAAATTCTTGCTGAACACCCAAAAGCAATTGCCATACACTGTCAAGGGCATTCTCTTAGTTTAGCCGTGAAATTGCTGACTACAAAATGTGACATTTTACGAGATACCTTGAGTGTTGTTGGAGAGATTTGCGTATTTGCGTATTCATGAGCGAGAGGTTCCGAGTTCGATTCCCGCCACGTCCCTGGTAGTACCGCGCTCAACTTGTTTCTCCGCGTCAAGGTTCGTGTTTCGGAGTTAAAGAGTTGAGAGAGGGTTATAACCACAAGTAGCCTCTTCATCTGTAGTGGCCTTCTCGGCCTTGGGGAGGTGAATTATAAAAAATAAAAAAAAATAAAAAATTTGTAAAGTTTTCACCAAAACAAGAAAATTTGCTTGGAAACATTAATGAGAACAAGACTCTAAACCATTCAAAAAGCTGAATAAACCTTACACTACAAAATCGTTTGGAAACATTAATGAGAACAAGCTTGGAAACATTATTGAGAACAAGACTCTGAACCATTCAAAAAGCTGAAAAAACTTTCCACAACAAGACCGTTCGGGCAGAATGTATTAAAAGAGTGCAATCGATATTTATGTAAATGATCAATGTATTAAAAGAGTGCAATCGATAATTATGAATCACTCTTGCAACTTTGGGACAAATGTATGAAAGAAAAACTTGATTAAGAGATAAAAGCAAGAATCGTTAGTTGCAAGAGCCATATGAAATTTTTTTACTTCTTTTTCGGCATCAATTTCTCTAATAAGCATTACGTCATGACTAATAACTTGTCAAAATCCTTTTCATTGAAAAAGATGTCGGCAACCAGTGAAAAAAATCTGCATATTCAGTGATTGATACAATAAAAAAATATGAGAAAAGATGATGATTTCCATTTGTTTTTTGTAGTGGTTAAGAAAGCAGTAAATTCAATCAAATCAATTGAAAAACCTACCTTGCCGAGGAAACAAACAAAGTCGAATTATTCCATTTTTCAATACGTTATTGGTTACGAAGAACAAACTAACAATGCGTATTACCCCAAAACAGCCGATGGTTATTTTAAGCCAGTATATTTTGAAGCTCTTGACACAATTATTAATACAATAGAAGATTCAAACAACCAGCATTCAAGAAGTTTGACGTGATCGGTCAGACATATTGTCAAAGAAAACTGTCGTTGTTTTTTTTTTTGTCATTGTTTTTATTTTTATTTTCTATAATTTTGTTTTTGTATAGTCATTATTTTCTATTATAATTTTTAATATAACCAAGGTTTAACTGATTTACCAAACTTTTTACAAATTAATCAAATTAGAAATTAACAGTTTAGTAACTGAATTGTTTTTTTTTTAATTTTTTACTACAAAGTTATAAGGTATAAAAAAATCTTTTGAAAAAACAAATACCTTATTTAAGTGATTTTATATGTGCTTTTCATCCATATTATTTTTAAATTGTACAAAAAATAAATGATTAAAAAATAGTATGGATAAGACATATCAGACTCAGCAAACTTAAAATTTGTTTAAATATAAAAATCTCTATTTCCTAAGGAAAACAATCTTTTTCAAGTCGTCTTTGGCTAAATAGTAGCGAAGCCCTGTTTTTGTAGTAGATACTTCAACTTTGCAAATGATGTGGACATCTGGAATCCAGCATTGGCTATCCACTGGTGGCCATTAAAATGACCGTGCAGGACCATTTGAATACATAAATTTAACAATTACATCTTTTTCTTCTAGATCAATATCTTTAATGACTCCTATCCCCCATTTTTGCTCATAAAAAACACCGGCTTAATTACCTGGTATTAAGTTTACAATTGTTACAGGGATGTTTCGAAAGTCATGAATCAAAGCAAAATATTCATCAACACTGCATAGCTTTGCGCCTGTCAATAAAAAAAAAGCAACATATGCATTTACGTTGTTTTACTTATTTTGTTAAGCATGTTTTATTAAAGGCATTAAAAGAAAATTGTAAATCCAAAATAAAACAAAAATATTTTTGTTTTCATGTTTTTTAATAAAAGGTATATTAAATGTCTGTTCTTTTACCTTTTGATGGCCAAATGGTAAAAACTGATGGTAATTAGGTGTTCCAGGTATGCTATTTGCAGTATTCAATCGTTCCTTAAGAATGAAATGTACACCTTAAATGTTTTTTGCAATATTTGTACATTGCTTGTGGAGATAAAATATGATTACCAATATCTCTTTGCAAGCTTGCTAGTGTTGCTAAACGTTTGACTGTACCATCTACCCCATCACAAGGTTGCTTACCGTGACTTGTTGCAAAAAAGTTTCATTTAGCAGGAAGACCAAAATCTTCAAAATGGAAACAAAAATTCCAAATATTTTTGTAATTCTTATATTGATCTGCACACCCACCTAAAAAGTATTTAATATTTTTTATTTGAGGTAGATTTGTTTTAATATCATTACTGACAACATCAATAATTTTATACACCATGTTCACATCATGGATCATATCGTCTGAAATAATACAATAAGATTTGTGAATGAGAAAACCTTCTTTTTTGAAACAAATAATCACATGATGCAGTGTACATTGTAAATTTGTCCAATGAAAGCTTTGTACTTGATTCTGAACTACAAATTTATAGTTTTCTGAAAAATCACCCAGAACTGACTTTTAGCTAAATACGAGTGTGGTGCAAAATTTTGTCAGTCACACCAAAAGAATGTAAAAGCAGTTTTAAATTCTAATAAATAGCACAGACGTAATAAGTGACAGGGGCCCCAGCCCCAGCTAAAAATGAAACTTTTTTCAAACCTTGCCCCGGCCCCGACTAAACTATAAGATTTAGCAGGGGTTGATAGCCGGGGCTAGAAAAAAATTTATAATTTATATATTATATTTTTATGCTTACATTTACTATTTATTAGATACTGGCATATATTTATATATTCTCAAACTCTAACTTACTTCCAACAAGATTGCAAGCAACCACTATTAAGTTATGAATTACTTTAAAATAGAGAATTAAAATAGAGAAGTAAAAATACTAGGATATGGTTAACTGAAGACTTGAAAAGTTGAAGGTTGTATATTAAAGAAAAACATGAAGATGGCTAATAGTAATAATGTTTTTTTGATGTGCAAGGAAAAAAAATGGATAAATAAAAGTTTTTATTGCATGAAGGTACAGTACAGATTCAGTAAAAGGATGCAACTTGTTGAATAAGAAACAGACAAGAATGAATTTTAGTTTATCGTAATAGAGATGACAAAAACAACCTTACAACAACGGGAGAGTGGCTCAAGCCTGGCAGATAAAGCCGGTCTAATTTATTATTATTTATTTTTTTATGTTAATTCACCTCCCCAAAGCTGAAAACGCCACTACAGAAGAGGAGGCTACTTAATTGTGGTTATAACCCTCTCTCAACTATATAACTCCAAAAGATGAACCTTGACAACCAAGGCCGTTGCGCAGAGAAACAAGTTGAGTGCGGTACTACCAGGGACGTGGTGGGGATCGAACTCAGTACCTCTCACTTATGAAACGAGCGCTCTACCACTTCACCACGACCGCTTTGTATTTACAATATGCTTTTAGACTTTGTTTGAGAGTAAGAGGGTTATTATTCATCAATATAGAACTACCAACATTATTGCAATATTTTTTTGCAGTAAATAAATGAGTTTTGTTGTAGATTTTAAGTCCAGGAATTGCATCCATAAGCTACAGCAAGCCTTAGGCTGTTACAGAAGAGAGATCAGATTAAAAATCATCTGCTTGTTCTAAGCAATCAAAAAGTGAAGATTTTTTGTCAAGTCAAGTGTATAAAATTGAGTCGTCAACAAATACACTTTAGATGTTAAATTTTCACGAAGATTGATATTGTAGATAAGAAACAATACAGGAGCAAAGATTTAAGGGTATCACAAGATACCTTGTGGTACCCTTAAAGTTACTTGAAATAAAGAAAGGTGTAGGCCTTCAAGAATAACTTTATTACTGCAGTTAGTAAGAAATGATTTAATAATATCAAAACCTTTGTATAAAGAATAACTGAGTGAAGACTAATAACTGAGTGAAGATAAATCGTAGGATAATTTGAGAGGTCGAGTGCTTTCTAGAGTTTTGAAAAATTTAGCACTTTTTAAAAATTAAATGTTATTAAATATTATGTAATTAATAAGATTAAATGTTAGACTACTTTAGTTAATGACATTGTTGAAGACTCAACAAAAGTCTCTAGAACCTAACATCTAATATAAGATACAAGGTTTAGTAAACTGAGAATAACAGAGTTTATCTTTCATATTTATATTAACTTTAGTATTTATATGGTGTAGTATTTGCCGAAAGAAAAGATGACGACGATGATGATGGTTATGATGATGGTAATGATGATGATCATATGGATGTGCGGTAATGCAACTAAAATGTTCTTTATCGCAACGCGCTTGTTCGGTAAAGCATCTCTTGTTAGTTATTGCAACTTTTTTGTTCGCTATTGCAACTCCGCGTTCGGTTTTGCAGCTTGAATAACTTTATTTTTTTTACTAAGTGGTTACGTCGTCAGCCGGCACAAAAAAATTTTCGTTCGAAGTCAGTTGGGCAGAGTGGTAAGCGACAGGCACTATGACTCAAAAAGAGGTTTTCATTTTCCAAAAAAACAAAGACCAGATATATTACTGATTTGGGGAGAAATGTAGGAGAGTGCTGCTACATCAATTGATCTATACCTGCCCCAACCCAAACCCTCAGTCGATGTAGCATTCCCTTGTATGTTATTCATAAATTAGCCAATGTAGCAGTACTCTCCTACATTTCTTCCCAATAATATTCAGGTCTTCGTTTTTTGAAAAATCAAAACCTCGTTTTGATTCTTATCTTTCGCTTACCGGGCAGAGAAAAATTTGTTTGGTCAGTGAAGTAAAATATATTGGTATTAAAACAAACTATATTTTTAGGAAGTAAATTTATGGAAATCTAATATATATCAGTAGCCTATATATATATAGTACAAATACACATGTGTTTAAAGTTGTAAAATTCTTTTAAGTTTTATTTTCAAAATTAAGACAAAAAAAGCACTTAACTTAAAAATGTATATATTTTTTTGAGTACAATCAATTTTAAAGTTTATCCAACTTTACAAATCAATTTGTGATATATCTAAAAGGTATGAGCTTTTTTTTTTTTTTTTTTGCTCTTTATTACAACTTTTTAATAATTCATTTTACAGTTTTTATAAATAAAAATAAAATAAAAATCTAAATAGAAGAAAGAAAATACAATAAAAAGATTTTGTAATAAAAATAATAAAGAAAGCGGAAACTCGAAGAAGACCGGCAGGTCTTGACTCTCGGTGACAACACCGAGAACCGCTGAAGTAAAACACTTATTTTAAATTTAAAATAATCTAAAAAGTATATACACAAATAACGTTTTTTTCACATTAAACATTAGTCTACAGAATAAAATAATTAAATAAACTTGAAAATATTTTAAAAGTAAATCAATATATTTGTAATTGAAAAAATTAGTTTTTTAAGAATAAATTTAAAAGAATTTAAAGTACAATCTTGAGAAATATCATTTGGAGCATTTAAAATTACATTAACCAGATATATTACTGATTTGGGGAGAAAATTAACCTGATATATTACTGAGAAAATTAACCAGGTATATTACAAAAAAATATACAGATTTTTAAGTTAAGTGCTTTTTTTGTCTTAATTTTGTAAATAAAAATTAAAAGAATTTTACAACTTTAAACACATGTGTATTTGTACTATATATATATGAGCTGGCTAAAATCAAAGTGATGTATTTCTAGTCAATAATTGAGTAAAAGTTTACATAAACAATTCTGATTCTAGATAGCTAGATCTAGCTATCTAGAATCAAAGTGGTGAGTGGTTTTCTATTAAATCTAAGTGGTGTAACTTCTACTCAAAATTTCACCTAAAACATTACTATTTTAACCAGCTTATAATAGTATCAATAACACTTTAATAAGCATTTGAAAAAAAAATTTCTGTTCCTCGGGGTTTCTTATGTAATTCCTAATAAAATGGTTCCTAAACCCGCATATGACATTTATTTTGCTCAATCAGGTCAGGTTACTGAAATACAGCACACCAATTTTTTTTGAGAAAAACGTAATTTTTATGAAATCTCTCATTTTCATCCTAGTAATGTAATACATTGCAATAATTATTTGTGAACTGAAAGAAGTCCTTGATGCCTTACGTTTGTGAAGAGTTATCGCGTTTAAGATACCAACAATAATCAGCTAACATGTTTATGTCTCAACCTCCTTGATATCTGGTCTCCGTTGTTTTTACATCCTGGTGGAATCTTTCACCCTGCTCCTCGCTGTAATCTCCACAGTTTTCATGAAAATAGTCAAGAAGATGTGACTGGAGAAAATGCATTTTTATTGACATGCAAGCTCCCAATTTTTCGAAGCTTTTCATAAACTCATTGACATGTGAAACATATTCAGAGCTTCTTTTATTTCCCAGAAATCCTTCAATTACTGTGCTGAACGTTTGCCATGCATCTCGTTCAATGCCAACCATTTTGATATCAATATCTTTGTCCTTTAACAGAGTTCTAATTTTGAGTCCGTCAAATATACCTGCATGTAACTTGGCATCGCTGATCTGTGGAAACTTTTGCAATAAATAATTAAAAGCTTGGCCCTCTTTGTTTAGTGCTTTTACAAAAATTTTCATCAGAACAAGTTTGATTTGGAGAGGAGGAGGTAAAATATTTTTTGGAGGGACTTTTGGTTCAGCTATCACGTCGCAGCTGCCAATTGTGAATGTCTCCTTAGATGGTCACTCTTTCTGTTTATAGTGAAGACTATCTGCCCTACTATCCCATAGGCATAAGAAATAAGGGTATTTTGTGTACCCCCCTTGCATCCCAAGTAGAAAGCACGCAATCTGAAAAGAAAAGATTAATTTATAAAAAATCAAATCTTGGTAAGTTAAAATATTTCTTTCTAAAAAATTACCCACATGTGCTAAAGTATTTTCATTGGAAAGCTTTATATTGACAAGAAAACTTAATAAGTATTTTACCATAAGGTCACCACATATTAGCAAATTGTGGTTAGAGTACTTGATTGAATCAATCATTATTTTTATGTTCTGGTAGCTTTCTGTCAACTGAACTGAATGTCCAATAGGTACAGATGCCATTTTATTGCCAATGTGTAGGAGTACTGTCTTTAGGCTTCTGCTATAGGAATCAATAAAGAGCCTCGATTCTCTTGGTTGGTAAGGAACGCCAAGTGCCTCTATTAAGTCTTTTAAATCATTGCAATATGCCAACGAGCTAGAAGAATCAACTTCAAAGAACTTTCGAAACTTTTCTTCTCTGTTTCTATACCAATAAAAGGTAGTTTCTTTGAAGAGGAGATTGCTCTCACTAAGACGGGAACCAAGAAGTTGTGCATTCTCTTTAGAAAAACTAAGATCTCTGGTCAAGTCATTTAGTTGACTTTGAATAAGTGGTCTTGGCAAAGTCATGCTAGACGCTGGCTCATATGTCAAAGATATGCCAGTGTCTTCCACTTTTACACCTTCCATATCCTCTTCTAGTTCGCCTTTCTCAGGTAGAGAAGGAACTGGAACTCCTGGACCATGTGGTACTGGCCTAATGGTAGAAAGAATGTCAGGATAGACCACCATGTGTTTGTTTTTCTTATTGACTCCTGAAAAAATTTACATATTTA
Organism: Hydra vulgaris; assembly: GCF_038396675.1. Taxonomy (NCBI): domain Eukaryota; kingdom Metazoa; phylum Cnidaria; class Hydrozoa; order Anthoathecata; family Hydridae; genus Hydra; species Hydra vulgaris. The sequence continues at coordinate 42,931,028 of NC_088920.1, read as the reverse complement.
TTTTCAGATTTTTATCCACTTTTCTATACAATTTAAAGAACTTTTTTGTTGAATTTTAACTCAATTTTTATAAACAATTCAAACTTCATTAGACTATAAAAAAATATATATATATATGTTTGGATTAGTTAAATATTGTTCTTTTAAGAAATTATCTTACCTTGAAGATTGGTCATACAAAAATAGCAGTCTGTAGTATGGTCCTTGCCTTCTCTCCGTACCATCGGTACACCAAATGACATACAGTTTGCTGTGCCCTCAATCCAGTGCCTTAAGGCTACGATGCAGGTTTTGCACCATATATGTGGGGCAAAGCTTTTGTTTTGATTGCCAAGCCTTATTCTAAAATATGCACTGTAAAGGGACTTTATTAACGTAGTTATGATGCATTGCTGATCACTAAAAGTTACCTTTCCACAACATAGCAGAATCTATCGGGACTATTTTTACATTTTCTATTCTTTTTTATGATATAAATTTTATTTATCTCATATATTAGCCTGTAAAAAAGTTGGCAATGATAAATAAAACTTTATAAGTATACTTTAGATACTGTTTAAAGATATATTAATACACAACTGTCACCTGAGAATTGCAATAAAATGAACACTCAACTTTTATATGCGGTAAAGAGCCCTAAGTCTATATCTTAAAAACTAGACCTGATTGAGAAATTTGAATCTTAGATTCGGATTTAGAAGACAAATTTCATTGAGAATCACCTAAGAAAACCCTAGTAACATTTTTTATGCAGACCATGTAATGTACTTTACGCTTATAATAATATTATTATTAATATACTGGTTAGAATTAGAGTGGTTTAAGTCACTTTTAAGTTGACATAAAAGTTATGATTTTTATTTCTTAAGTATATGACTATTTAGTATTCTTTTTGTTTTACAATATTAAAAGATTTTACTCATAAAGAGTAAAGTTTAGACTATCTTCATAAATTTAAAGAATTAATAAAAAAATTTAACTTTTTCTCATGTTTTATTTTTATGTGTATTTAAGTAATATGTCTGACGAAAACTATTAATAATACTCCAACATTATTATCTTTTGTTTCTTAAAAAGATAATGATGCTTATTATAAAATTAAAAGACATTATATAGTTTTACCATATTTACAATAGTTTAGTTTAAATGTTACTAAAGTCAATTAATTTGTTTGCAAGTTTAAAACTATCTATTAAAGTTTGTTAAAGCTTTCAAACATATTCGCTGACTGCTTCCTGACCGCTGACCGCTTCGTGACCGCTGAATTAAATGCAAACATATTCCTGACCGCTGGATTAATTGCAAACAAATTCCTGAATTAAGTGCAAACAAATGCGCAGGGTGTGCAAGCTCAATAAAGTTTCAAATGTTAAAGCAAATTTATTTTTTTCTTTAGTTATATAGTTGTAAGAGTAGCCTTCAAAACCTGATGAACAAGATAAATGTCGTTATGCTTGTATTATATTTCATATCTTTTTCAAAGTTGTTTTCAAAAGTATTTAAACATTCAGTTAGGGATTGTTTATATATTTTGCAGCACAAAGTTTATTTAAAAAAAAGAAGTGTAAAAGTCTTTAACTCTTTTACATGACAGTTTTCATGACAGTTTTCATGACAGTTTACATGACAGTTATCATGACAGTTTACATGACAGTTTTCATGACAGTTTACATGACAGTTTACATGACAGTTTTCATGACAGTTTACATGACAGTTTTCATGACAGTTTACATGACAGTTTTCATGACAGTTTACATGACAGTTTTCATGACAGTTTACATGACAGTTATCATGACAGTTTACATGACAGTTATCATGACAGTTTACATAACAGTTTTCATGACAGTTTACATGACAGTTATCATGACAGTTTACATGACAGTTTTCATGACAGTTTACATGACAGTTATCATGACAGTTTACATGACAGTTTTCATGACAGTTTACATGACAGTTTTCATGACAGTTTACATGACAGTTTTCATGACAGTTTACATGACAGTTTTCATGACAGTTTACATGACAGTTATCATGACAGTTTACATGACAGTTTTCATTAAACGAGATATTTTGACTTTTTATTTAACTTCAGGCTATGCGAGGAATAACTTTTGATCTCTTTTGTTTTGTTTACCAGTGAAATTTAGCATTGCATAATTTATGGACAATCTCTAATCAAATCCACTCTTATACCAACGAAATTCACTAATACTTTAATTCAGGCCCTATCAGAGGGGGGGGGGGCCACACGGGCCATTTGGCCTAGGCCTCGACCTAAATAGGGGCCTCCAAATTTTTTCGGAAATTTAATATATTTTTATTAAATTGTGATAACATGAGCAATTACATAAAATTTTAATCAATGTTGAGACAATATTTTAATATACTTAATTAGTTGATTATTAATACACATAATTATTATTTTAATTAAATATTTGTCTTGTATTAAGTTTGTTCTGATATTTATTTTAGTTCAGTCATTAATAATTGTTGTTTGCAGCAAGATCGAAAACTTTTAAAACTAATGTCATTGCTAAATTTAAACATGAAGAGAAAATTTGAAAGTGGTGCATCCAAAAGGCGAAAAAGACAAAAAATTGAAGAAGAAACAAAGAGCCTAAAGTCAATAACATCATTTCTAAGACCACTAGAAAATCAAGCCAACCCAACACACGGTAAATCAGATATTGAAATATCTGGAACTACATCTTCTGAAAAATCAATGTTACAACAAAACAAAAATCCCAAGATAGATACAAATGTGCAAGACATCTCAAATACAACTTGTGTCTCTGAATCTGGAATTACAGATTTAGAAAGCTTGGAATCAAATTGTGAAAATTCATTGATTCACCAAAGCAACAGTCAGTAGAGGGAAATAAATTTGCAAGCCATCTCAAATGATAATTGTATCTCTGATTCTGAAATTTCATATTCAGAAAGTTTGGACCAAAAATGTGAATCAGATTGTTCTAATATATCAAAATTGATTGTGTCTGACATTGGCACTGTTGACAAACGAAATATTACTCAAATGCAAGAAAGTTTCCAAACAAACTTTTTAATTCCAAACAATATTCCACGAGGTTCTTATAATCACGCCTTTCCTACTCGTCTGAGATCAAAAATTCTTCCCAATGGTGAGATATGCACAAGAGATTGGCTTTGCTGGAGTGATGTGCAACAGTCATTCTATTGTGCACCATGCTTTCTTTTGAACAAAAGTGATTCCAAGGTATCCACCTTTTCAGAACAGTTAGGTTGGAATATCACCAGGGGTTGGAGAAAGTTGAAAGACCGAATACGAGCACATGAAATGTCTGTATTACACAAACAAAACTATGTCAAATGGAAATCAGCCAGTAGAGCAGCCATCAGAAAAAGTTCTATTGATAATTTACTAATAACAGAATTGTCAACTGAAACCAGTAATTGGACAAAACTTCTTGAGCGCCTTTTGAACGTCATTCTTTTTCTTTCTGAACGTGGGCTTGCTTTATTTGGTTCCAGTCAACACATTTATGACCCTGACAATGGAAACTTTCTCGGAATAATTGAGCTCCTCAGCAAATATGATCCAATTTTATCAGAGCATGTGAAAAAGGTCCATGAATCTCAACTGAACAAAAAGCGCTTACAAGCTCATTATCTGTCCACCCGGATTCAAAATGAATTTATTGAACTCTGTGGATCTTTTGTTCAAACCAAAATTATTGAAGAGATTCAAAACATCAAATATTTTTCAATTGTTGTTGATGCAACACCAGACTGCTCTCACAAGGAGCAAACAACTTTCATTATCCGTTATATATAAATTGATGGATCTAAATTTTCCATTGAAGAACGGTTTCTCTATTTTGACGATAACTCAAAAAAAACTGGAAAAGAAATTGTAGCAAGGATTCTTCACGTTCTAACTTTGTTGAACATAGATTTTAAACTGTGTACTGGTCAGGCATACAACAATGGTCCAAACATGGCTGGAAAATACAAAGGTGTGCAAGCAGTTTTGCTAGAAGAAAACCCAAACTGTATGCTTGCCAGCTGTGGAAATCACACTTTAAACCTTGTTGGTGTTGACTGTGCTGAATCATGCAAAGAAGCAATTCTTTACTTTGGAATTGTGCAGCAAATGTACAATTTCTTCAGCAGTAGTCCACAAAGGTGGGAAATTCTCAAGCAACATGTACCTGCTTCACTACATGGTATTTCCAAGACCCGATGGTCAGCAAGGATTGAAGCAGTAAAACCAGTTGCCCGTCACTTGAATTCACTGAGAACAGCTTTAAAAGAGCTGCAATCTCTCAATCTCACAGTATCAGCTCAGTCAGAACTTCAGTCCATTCAAAAGTATTTGTCAAAATTTGAATGCATTGTAATGTCATCTTTATGGATGAAGCTCCTCACAATGATTCACCAAACCAATCTTATAATTGAGGCAAGAAATGCAACTCTAGATGTTGAAATGGAAAACATTAAAAATCTCATAGACAGCATTCAACAGATTCGTGAAAAATGGGATGCTGTTCTGAGTGAGTCAAAATTAATTGCAATGAATATTAACATTTCACCAGAATTTTCTACCACTCGAAAGTTGAAAACACAATTTGATTCAGAACAGCACTATAAAATCAATGTATTTTATGTTATAATCGGCTCTATTCTAGCAGGTCTTAAACATCGATTTGAGTCACAACAACAAATTTGTAGTATTTTTGGATTTTTTTGGCACTTCAACAAGATGAGCAATGAAGAACTACTCAGTGCCACAACAAACTTTCAAAAAAAGTACCACAAGGAAATACTGTCTGATATTTCTGATGAGATAATCTTTCTGAAACAAATTTACTCCACAAACTTTACATCAGATTGCAAACCAAAAGAATTGTTTCAAGAAATATTAGAACTTGGACTGTCTGGTGTTTTTCCTAACATATCAATTGCTTTGCGAATTTTTATCAGTTTACCTGTCTCAGTGGCTTCAGAAGAAAAGTCTTTCAATGTGTTGAAACAAGTAAAGAACTATCACCGTTCAACCATGGGACAAGAACGCTTGAATGGACTTGCAATGTTGAATATTAACTGTGATATTGCAAGAAAACTCGATTTTTCAACAGTTGTCAGTGCATTTGCAAAAGCAAAAGCAAGTAAAGCATTTTTAAAATAAAAATTATTAATTTGCTGTTTTTTTATTTATTATGCAATGGCAGTTATTTTATGGTAAGGGCCTCAAAATTTGTAAATGGCCCGGGCCTCACTCAGTCTCTGAAAGGGCCTGCTTTAATTTTTGCTTTTTCTATTCTTTATTTCTAGAAGTTCATGTAAAACGCGATTATTTTACCTAGTTTTTAAATTATTAATTAGTTTTTTTGACTTGTCCTAAAAGTTTGTTATAATTATGATAATTACAGCAACTATAATTTTATTGTAGTGAAAACTTTTTTTTATCGCACAATCAAACGAAATGTAGTATGCAGAATTAAAAAAAAAAAACTTGAAATAAAGAGATAATTAAGTTTTTTTTATCTTCTTTCTTCCTGAGGAAAGTAAAAAACTAAATTGTTCACTTTAAAGTACTTTCAAATAATCTGTGATCGTTATAAAGTTTAATTTTTTAAAAGTTATTTATAAATTTATTTTCATGTTTTTTAAGGAAAAAGATGGATGTTTTTAAGCTAGTGGATCATACTTTTGAAATACCTCGCTCTATTGATGTCAGCATCTGAAGCCTTACAACAGCATACTTTTCAATAATATCTAACTCAATATCACATCGTGTGCAAAAATACGCATTTGAATACAATTAACGCATGTCATTTCTTAGAAAAATTTAAAAGTGCTTATTTAAATTTTTCTAAAAAAAGTATGTACTTTTTTAATGCTTTGTGACAGACATTAAAGATTTGTTATCAAAATAACATTTTAAAGTTTGAAAATCATTTATTTAATTTTGTTACTACTTATGCGCATGACATCGCTGAAAATCATTTAAAACTTGTATAGATTAGAAGTGTTTAGAACTTTAGAACATCTTAAAAAATTCCAGAATATTTTAGACAACTTTAGAACATTCTGGAACAATTTAGAACATTCTGGAACAATTAAGAATATTCTAGAACAATTTAGAACATTTTGGAACAATTTAGAATATTCTAGAACAATTTAGAACATTCTAGAGCAATTAAGAATATTCTAGAACAATTTAGACTGTGTATATTTAGCTGCTTATCAAATTTTATAACTATTACAGAAGCAACACATGGCGACGTACAAGCCTAGCGATAGTAGCATTCAAAAGAACAAGGATGTCTGGGCCAATAATCTGGTAAAATTTGAAGACTTTCATTAAAGAAGAAGAATGGTCCCTTTGGAAGAATATTCACTGGGAGAAAAGTGCAGAATGCCTCTCCAAAAGCAAATTATCAGACGCTACCATTTCCTTGGACCAAAAATCAAAGGAAGAAAGGAGCGAATAGCGGAAATTTCCAAAAAAGTCACCAAATTGTGGAAGAATAAACTGAGTTTTCCTCGTCTGATTTTTCATCTGATTTTTCATACGAGCAAAAGTTATACAAGCAAAGCTTGAAAAAAATACTGAAATGTTATGATGAATGTATCAAGCGGGGAAGCTACGAACCCTTTAATAAAATTTTTGATAATACTAAAGTGAATGGAACATGGTTATCTTTCGAGGAAAAGCAATTGTACCACCTCCAAGTGGAAAGCAAAGGAACAGCGGAATATTCTTCAGGCCTAGCGGCCATTAAAGAAACGATCCATCCATCTAAAAGACAAAAACTTTCTAATAGGTCATATAACTTATCATACTATCCTGGTTTTAGTGATTCTGACTGAGGCTGACAACACTGAAGATGAAGAAGATGAGACTATTCCTACACCAACCAGAAAACATCCTAAAAGCAAAAATGCAGTCAACTTGGTGACCTACATAAGTATAAACTAAACCAAATAAGTTTTTAAGAAAAAACCTTTTTAGGCACCGATTCAATCCCCTTAGGTTTCCACCCATTTATAACTAAGTATATAAATTTTTGCTTTTAGAGAAACCGCGCCATTGCGGTAAAGTGGGGCAAGTGTGAGTAGAAGTGAGAAAAAAAATTTAAAACAACATTTTAATACAAATTATTAAATAGAAACTAATAAAATCACCTAATCAACATAAAAATGTTCAAGAGCTCTCACCAATCAAAGTAATCAAATGGCAACGGGAAGAAGCGGGGTATAAATATTTCTTTTTTCTGTCCTACTTCACCCCAATGTAAACACTGTTTCAAGGTACAATTCAAAATTAGGGCTTCTAGTGCACGCAGGGAAACAAAGCTATTTTTGCTAAATATAGGGGGAAGAAATTTAATTGTTTACATTAACAGTATATAGGCAACACTCCATTACATTAGAAATTTCAAATTATGTCAAAAACCATTTTTCAATGTCGGGGTGAACTTTTTTTTTAAAGATATGCAAATAATAGTTCATTTCGTGCTTTTTAGGTAAAAGTTCATAAAACTACAGTAAAGGAGCATGAGGTTGAAAAAAGTAATAACCCTAATATATATATATATATATATATACATATATATATATATATATATATATATATATATATATATATATATATATATATATATATATATATATATATATATATATATATATATATATATATATATGTATATATATATATATATATATATATATATTATTATATAACTATTTAATTATATAACTATTTAATTATATTAATAGTTATATATATATATATAACTATTAATATAATTTTAACCAATACAATGAAAAATGTCAAACAAAATCTCAACTTCAAAAAAATTTTTTTTATATATTTCTTTAAAGGTTTGTAAGAAATTAGTACAAAATATATTTAACACTAGAGGCCTTTCAATGTTTCATCAGTAGTGTTAGTTTAAGTGCTGTTATGTACAAATTTGTTTATTTTTTCTTACAAAAGTATTTTTTAATCAATTAATGTATTGTTGCTATTAGTTACCATTGTCTAATATTTTTTTAAACAGGAAGTGTTAGTTAAAAGTATCATGCTTTTGTTTATGCAAATGACTATATCATAAGTATCATAAGATAATAAATTTTTATCACTTTTAAGTTCCAGAAATACAAAAAGCTGGAAAAATGGTTCCATTATTTTTTTATTTATACGTTGGCAATCATATACATGATTGTCAAACCTGTCTGTTGAATGGCCAGTTCTGCAACTTGAAATATGACCATTAGTGCGATTTCTCAAATTGTTTGTTTTTCCAGTATACGTTGATTGACCATTACAAGACAAACATTTTAGATAATAAATGACATTCTTGCTGCTACAAGTAATGTGACTTTTAATGTTCCAAATAGTACCGTTGGATGTTACGAAATTATTTACCTCTTGTAGGTAAAATAAACAAATTTTGCAACGACTATCGTTACATTTAAAAATTCCTTTCTTTTTGTTATTAGATGTTGTGGAATTAAATTTAGCGGAAGTAAGTTGTCTCAGTAAATTTGGTGGTTGCTTGTAAGCTATTACAGGATTTATGTTAGAAAATATTTTTTGTATTCTTTCACTGGTGGATAAACTGAGTAGAAGTTTGGTTTTAGTTAATATAGGTTGGCAATTTAGGTTGCTGTAAAATGTAGTGACTAAAGGAACGACTTCATTAGGTTTCTTTTGTTGAGCTGGTCCTTGTAGTTTTGCATTATGAAATGCTTTTTCAATAACAATGTCTGGATAATTACATTCTTTCAGCCATAATTTAAGCTCTGCTAAACGCAGGTTTTCGGTGATATAATCAGATGTAAATACAATTATTCTTTTTGCAAGACTATAAGGGATGTTCTTTTTGGTGTGGTAAGGATGATGACTGTTAAAATTAAGATAATCGTGTGTGTTTGTTTCTTTATAAAATATGTCAGTTTTGATATATTTGTTATTTTGAAGAATAACAGAAATGTCTAAAAAATTAATTATATTATAAATATTTTCTTTTTCAACTAATTCAATGCCATAGTCAATTGTGAAGGTAATTGAATTGTTTAATTCGTTTAATTGTTTAGATATAAACAAATTTAAATTGTCACTCGCCGAATTAGTCAATTGTGAAGGTAATTGAATTGTTTAATTCGTTTAATTGTTTAGATATAAACAAATTTAAATTGTCACTCGCCGAATTAGTCAATTGTGAAGGTAATTGAATTGTTTAATTCGTTAAATTATTTAGATATAAACAAATTTAAATTGTCACTCGCCGAATTAGTCAGTTGTGAAGGTAATTGAATTGTTTAATTCGTTTAATTGTTTAGATATAAACAAATTTAAATTGTCACTCGCCGAATTAGTCAATTGTGAAGGTAATTGAATTGTTTAATTCGTTTAATTGTTTAGATATAAACAAATTTAAATTGTCACTCGCCGAATTAGTCAATTGTGAAGGTAATTGAATTGTTTAATTCGTTAAATTATTTAGATATAAACAAATTTAAATTGTCACTCGCCGAATTAGTCAGTTGTGAAGGTAATTGAATTGTTTAATTCGTTTAATTGTTTAGATATAAACAAATTTAAATTGTCACTCGCCGAATTAGTCAATTGTGAAGGTAATTGAATTTTTTAATTCGTTTAATTGTTTAGATATAAACAAATTTAAATTGTCACTCGCCGAATTAAACAATTCAATTACCTTCACAATTGACTATGGCATTGAATTAGTTGAAAAAGAAAATATTTATAATATAATTAATTTTTTAGACATTTCTGTTATTCTTCAAAATAACAAATATATCAAAACTGACATATTTTATAAAGAAACAAACACACACGATTATCTTAATTTTAACAGTCATCATCCTTACCACACCAAAAAGAACATCCCTTATAGTCTTGCAAAAAGAATAATTGTATTTACATCTGATTATATCACCGAAAACCTGCGTTTAGCAGAGCTTAAATTATGGCTGAAAGAATGTAATTATCCAGACATTGTTATTGAAAAAGCATTTCATAATGCAAAACTACAAGGACCAGCTCAACAAAAGAAACCTAATGAAGTCGTTCCTTTAGTCACTACATTTTACAGCAACCTAAATTGCCAACCTATATTAACTAAAACCAAACTTCTACTCAGTTTATCCACCAGTGAAAGAATACAAAAAATATTTTCTAACATAAATCCTGTAATAGCTTACAAGCAACCACCAAATTTACTGAGACAACTTACTTCCGCTAAATTTAATTCCACAACATCTAATAACAAAAAGAAAGGAATTTTTAAATGTAACGATAGTCGTTGCAAAATTTGTTTATTTTACCTACAAGAGGTAAATAATTTCGTAACATCCAACGGTACTATTTGGAACATTAAAAGTCACATTACTTGTAGCAGCAAGAATGTCATTTATTATCTAAAATGTTTGTCTTGTAATGGTCAATCAACGTATACTGGAAAAACAAACAATTTGAGAAATCGCACTAATGGTCATATTTCAAGTTGCAGAACTGGCCATTCAACAGACAGGTTTGACAATCATGTATATGATTGCCAACGTATAAATAAAAAAATAATGGAACCATTTTTCCAGCTTTTTGTATTTCTGGAACTTAAAAGTGATAAAAATTTATTATCTTATGATACTTATGATATAGTCATTTGCATAAACAAAAGCATGATACTTTTAACTAACACTTCCTGTTTAAAAAAATATTAGACAATGGTAACTAATAGCAACAATACATTAATTGATTAAAAAATACTTTTGTAAGAAAAAATAAACAAATTTGTACATAACAGCACTTAAACTAAAACTACTGATGAAACTTTGAAAGGCCTCTAGTGTTAAATATATTTTGTACTAATTATATATATATATATATATATATATATATATATATATATATATATATATATATAGTATAATTAAATATATTTTGTACTAATATATATATATATATATATATATATATATATATATATATATATATATATATATATATATATATATATATATATATATATATATATATATATATATATATATATATATATATATATATATATATATATATATATATAGTTATATTTATACAAGTTTATGCATGTATTACACTATATTTTTGCATCTATTATATTAAATATATCTTCACATTTAGTGTCTTGGTCCAACATTAAAGTCATATTTGAAGATTTAAAAAAGCTTCATCAACTTACAACAAGACTCTAGATTCCAATTTTAGACTGAATTTAGACCCAAATAGTTGTGATAAAGCCTCGAAGATTTAATCCAAAAAAAAATGTAAATACGTTATTACTGAAAAAATTTGTTAAATTGCACTTGCACGCACTTACTTGTATATACTAGACCTTGGATATACAACAATAAATAGTTTTGAAAAAAAAAAAAAGAGTAGGATGAAATGGGGCAAAAAAATTAAAAATGAATGGAAACAAATCTGTATCGCTTGTGTTTTAAAATACAAGTTTTGGTTTTTTTTAAATATTGTTGAAGTATTTAAGCATTCATAATTTTTTCTTCTTCACGCCTGAAAATTAAAATTACGGTTAGGGTTAATGCTAGTGTATGGTATTTTATGGGTGTAATTTTGCAGTTTTTTTTTGTTTTTTTTTTTACACAAATTTATTTTGCTCTATTATCGTGCTCCGATGACTGATGAAAAATTTTTTTTTTCTTGCAAACTTAAAACTTATGGAAGCAATGAATAATTATGATAAAACAAACATACTGACAAAATATTACTGCTTTATTGGTCTAAGATTTGCAAAAACCCAAGATTTTCAAAACGTTTGATATCTTGCTTTGTCTTTCCCTATCTATAAAAGTATGGCTTTTCGTTTAATTTTATGGGCGTTGATGGCCAATTGGTGCGTTGATGGCCGTTGAAGGTGCATAAACATGTCGTAATCTTTTCAAATTTTCAAATAGCGCGGCGTTTTAATATTTAATATATAAAGAAAAGCGCATCAACTTTTAAATAAACATAAAAGGTTCGTCTCAAGATGAATGCATTAAATAAATAATCTTATCTCTAGTATACAACTTAACCCGATCTATACTGGATCATGGAGGTCAAAATTGTACTGGCGTGCCAAAAAATAAATTCCATTCTAATAAACCCATCATTAAATTCAATAATGGATAAAAATACAGTTAATCCTCATACTTTTTCCAAATAACACCAATCAATTCTAAAAAACATTATTTAGTAGTAAAAACTGCAAATTAACAACTCTTATCTTACATGGTAAATTTTGTTCTTTTTAAAGTATGGATTTTTAATAAGTTTTTAAATTTTTTTCTTGAGCTTAAGGTGGTCCTCATCAGAAAACTTTTGATAGCAAAATGTTTGGATTTAATTTTCTCACCACAAATGTGATTCAATAAATTATTTAAAAAAATCAACTTGAAAAAAAATGTCTCGAATACCCAATTATTTAAAAAAAGGGAATGAAAAAATTAGCAGTTTTTGTGACTAGCTAGCAATCAAAATATTTATCATATCAAGCTGAAAATTGGTGTACATACTCACAGTAATTGGTGTATATACTCACAGAGGTATTTGAGAAAGTTGGTGTATTTAAGAGAAAATTGGTGTATATACTCACAGAGGTGAAAATCGGTGTATATACTCACAGAGGTATATTAGTCCGGATATATGAAGCATTTTTTATTATTTACCTTTTATAAAAGGTAACAACATTTGAACCAAAGATAGAAAAATTGGTGGACGAATGGCCAACACTCGTCTCATAAAAAAAGTACTTCCCTTCCATAAAAGTACTTTATTTTAAATATGGTTCTCTCATCTGGATTCTTTTTAGTTATGTGAAAAATCAAATAAAAAGTAGATTAAGCTTAAACGAGTCCAAAGTTATCATGTTTTAAAGATTTGTATTTGAGGCAAAACTTAATTCTGAGGAAACTACAAATATATAAAACAAAAAAATAAAACCATAATAAAAAGTTCATAAAAACATATCAAAACCTCCAGGAATATATTTTGGTTTTTTTTTTATCATCTTTGTCTTAGTAACCCTTTTTAATTGTTCTTAGTTTTTTCTTCTCTTTTTGACACGGCCTATGGACCTTTGAAGAGACCGCTTTATTGTTTCTTTATTCTTTTCATTAAGTTTCATAGACGTAACATATCCTGTTAGTTGAAATTTATTTAAAACAAATAGGATTCCATTCGGACCTTCATTAAATTCAATAACAGATGAATTAACGGCAGACTCTAAGAAAAAAGCATTTTTTGGGCAGCGTCTCCAAATAATCTGGTAGTGCTTTAGTGAGAAACTCTCATAATGCCTATAAAGGTCTACTGAAATTCCGCTGTAAAATGTTTGCTGGGAAGGTTGTTTAAAACAACAATTTGCTGTGTGTATTTTTTTCATAAAGTCAAAATTAGCTTAAAAATACTCAAAAAATTTATTACTTAGATTAAAAAAATGATGTCAGAGGATTGTTGTAAAGTTTTTATTCTAAAATAATCAAAAATAGAATTACTTGTGTATTCAAAATGAGCGCATTTGTTTACTATAAATATTGTATTAAAAGCTTTATTTATTTAAATTTACTTTCATAAATGTTCAGTATATAGTTTTATATTCTGTAATAAATAGCTTCCCCTGTTTTAATTGATTGTCCGTTTCTTAACTCTGAAAAACCTATAACGCGCCTCTAAGACTTTGAATAGTTTCCGTTCGATTTTGCAATTATTGCTTGCATCAATTTTATTTTTTGGATAAAAAAGAGTAAATAAATTTTATCCTAAAACAAAATAACTTAAAAGTCATTGCAAAATAGACATTTCAAATTCATTTATAAGCAAAAACTAGAAAGTTCGGTAATGCAACCTGTGTAGTTTCGGTAATGCAATACCTTACAGTTAAAACCAAATTTCCAAAAAATCCTTTTTGTTTCAAATGCGAAGATTATATTTATTACTCATTCGAATTAGTAAATATTACATCCAGCAAAAAATTTTTCCGTATATAAAACGTATATAAACGTATATAAAAAAATTTTTATTAAAAGTTTTTTTTTGAAAACCCAAGTACGAGATTAATTAATTAATATTTTAAAATTATATAATATAAAGTTTACTTGAACTTAAAAACGCCGCAGACTTTTCTGATCATTTTCCAGTTTTCCATATAGCACGCGAAGTACTATCTAATACTGACAATAAAAAAATCTTTGTGACTTACAGAAATCTTTCTATAAAAAACCTGAATAATTTAAAAAAAAAACTCCAAATACAACGATGGGACAACGTTTATTCATCAACAGATCCTAATATTGCTTTTGATAAATTCTCAAGTACATTTCAAAATATCTTTGATAATATATGCCCAAAAATAACTTCAGAAATAAAAAACAAAGGATATAAGAATCCATGGATGACAATAACTTTAATTAAAGCATCAAAAAGAAAACAAAAACTTAACGTAAAATTTTTAAAATCAAAAAATAAAGATGATGAAAAAATCTACAAAAATTATAAAAAGTTTTTTCAACATAATATAAAAGAAGCAAAAATAAGATAATTTTCTAATCAGCTTGATAAGCATAAATTCGATATAAAAAGGACTTGGGCTGTTATAAACCAACTAACAGGAAGAGAAAAAAAGAAGCATACTTGCTTACCAAAAAAAAATTACTTTCCGATAAAAAAATTATAACAAGTGAAACAAATATATGTCAAGAATTTTTGTTTATTCTACATTGTTAATAATTATTAAATCAATTGCATTTTTATTATATTATATATACACGTTTGATATATTTTATATGGTTCTGACGACAAGATCTTTTGGATCTTCTTTCAGATACCAAGTTTATGTATTGTTATATTGTTATATTACGATTAATAATTTTAAAAAAAAAAAAAAAAAAAAAAAAAAAAAAAAAAAAAATTTAACAAATATTTTGTTAATGTAGGCCCCTCTCTTGCTTCTAACATTGTGCAACCAAATAAAACATTTAATAATTTTTTGGGAGAAAAACCCAACACAAGTATAAATAATGAAAAGATAACTAAACTTGAATTTAATAAAGCAATTATTGAACTTAAACGCAACAAGTCATGTGGATATGATGGTATTTCCAGCAACGTTGCTATTTATGTTATGGACAGCATTAGTAAATCATTATTTCATTTAATATCATCTTCGTTTGAAAATAGTATATTCCCTGACAAACTTAAATCAGCCAAAATTAATCCCATTCTCAGAAAAGGTGATTGCAATAATGTTTTTAACTACCGACCTATTTCTCTACTCCCAGTTTTTCAGAAGTATATGAGAGCGTAATTTATAATAGAGTTAATAAGTATTTTACATTAGACAATTTATTATACAAAAATCAGTTTGGATTTCAAAGCGATTGCTCTAATGAACATGCTACTATTAAACTTTCTGACAAAATATATAAGTCGTTTGATAGTGATGAACTGGTATTAGGAGTTTTTATTGATCTTTCCAAGGCCTTTGATACAGTTGATCACAGTATTTTACTTTCCAAGCTAAAATATTACGGCATAATAGGCTCAACATTTAAGTGGATTCAAAGCTACTTGCCTAACAGAAATCAATTTATATCACTTAAAAAGTCAGGAGCCCTTGATATTACGTGTGGAGTTCCTCAGGGTTCAATCCTAGGTCCATTATTGTTTTTTATATATATTAACGATATGCATAAAGCTTCCCAAAAAATATCTACAATTATGTATGCTGACGATACAAATTTATTTTTTAATCATCCTGATGCAAAGACTTTGTTTGAAACTATGAATATTGAGCTCAAAAATTTCAACCTCTGGTTTATAGCAAATAAATTATCCTTAAATTGTAAAAAAACTAGCTTTACTCTATTTCATAAAAAAAAACAATCAATTAATCTTCCGTTGAAGCTGCCTAAACTGTTTATTAATAAAAATCAAATTAAACGTGACAAATGCACAAAATTTTTGGGAGTACTTTTTGATGAAAATTTGTCATGGAGAAACCATATTGGTCTTCTTGAAACAAAGGTGTCCTCTGTAATAGGTGTTTTGTATAAGTCAAGACCTTTTCTCGATAGTAAATCGCGTATTATGCTTTACTTTAGTTTTGTACATAGTCAGCTTTTGTACGCAAATTTGTATGGGCCAGCACCCATAAAACCAAATTGCTAAAATTGCAAAGGTTTTGCAAACCATGCATGCAAAGCAATTAATTATTTAAATAGGTTAGTCAACCTGGCTTCAGTGATGAAAAGCATGATGGTTCTAGATATTGAGAAACTTAACACATTACAGATATTAATTTTTATGTATAAATATAAAAACAATCTTCTACCAAGCGTTTTTTCAGAACTTTCTTATATCATTTTCTGAAAAATATAATCTGCGTTCAAATACCAGGAACGACTATCAAATAGGAAAAATTAAATCACAGCAGTCAAGTTTTCTAATTACAAACTGAGGTCCATCCATATGGAATCGTTTCCAAAATAAAAATATTAAAGACCTAAAAAGCATTTTATCGTTTAAACAACAAACTAAAATGCATCTCCTTAATTCCTGAAATATATATTATAGTTTACAGTATTTGTTTTCAGATTTTTTTGTATTTTTTCTTTTTATTTATTTTTTATTTTTTTTCTTCTTATGTGTTTTAATTTTATTAAATTTTTTATTTTTCTTTAAAAACTAAAGTGTTTTTTTATTTTTATTTTAATAGTGACTAAAGGGGCTCTATGAAAAGGTTGTGATGATAAACGCATCATCCTTACCTTCTTTGAGTCCCTGACTGATTATAACAGTATATATATATATTATAAATTAAAAAGATTAAAAACGTTTTTTATAAAGGTTTTTTATGTTTACGATGTTATTTATTTTATATGAAAAATTGTAATATTGTTTAATCAGCGAAATAAAAGTTAAATAATTTTTTTTGCAGACCAAAACATTTTAACAGCCACAAATATTTTGTTAATTTAAATATATAGATAAATTTATATGATAATGTTTTGGGCGCTAATTTACATCTCTACCCCCCTATTTTTATTTTTGATTATGATAGAGAATTTTATCCTGATTAAGAATCGTTCAAAAACATAGACCTGAAAACCAAAGAAATGTGCTCTAATTTGATGTTAAATTGTCAAAAAAATATACCAAAAACGCTAATGTTTTTCAAGAAAGAAATACAACCGAGGTAGAATTAAAGAAGATAAATTTTTGGTGTGTACGATATAGCAACTAAAGAAAGGTTACTCATTCCTGTAGCGCACCGCGATGCAGCAACCATATTACCCTTCATTATACTATGGATTTGTCCTGGAACTGAAATATGGAGCGACATGCGGGCAGCATACCAAGGTTTAGAAGCGCAAGGTTTTCAACATGATACAGTAAACCATACTTTACATTTTTTTGATCCTGCAACAAATGTTACAACAAACAGGGTTGAGGCAATGTGGCAAAGAAGCAAAGCCAAATTTAAAGCTATGTTTGGACCCACAAATAGAGAAATGATTCCCGATTATTTGTCAGAATTCATGTGGGCGCAACGTTTTAAAGAATATTCTTATTTTCGCTTTTGGAACAAAGTTGTAGATGAATATCCCGTTTGATTATTATTTTTGAATATAATAACATTTGTCTATCTAAAATATTAATATATTTAAAAAAATATGTATATAATCTGAAAATAAAAAATAAAACTTATTGAAATTCGATGTTTTTTCAAAAAAAAAATACTAAAATAAAAAGAAAATACACAACAAATTTATCCATAAAATGTTTTAGCGGAATAAAAACCGGGCTATCAAGTTTTTTTAATGATTAAGTTCATAATGTTTACCGCCTTAATTATAACTTAGTCATGTTTCAAAAAAGATGGCGAATATTAACGTTTTTGGTATATTTTTTTGACACTTCAGCATGAAATTAGAGAACTTTCCTTTGGTTTTCAGGTCTATGTTTTTATTCGATTCTTAATCAGGATAAAATTTTCAATCATAATCAAAAATAAAAATAGAGGGATAAAGATGTAAATTAGCGCCAATGTTTTGTGTATAATTTGACATAAATACATTGACTGGCAATAGGAATACCAAGAACTAAATTTATATACATCGACTGAAGATAAGGGTTAGTTTAGAGTTTTAGTCATGATTAAAAGTCATAAAAACAAGTAAACTACCATTTCGTTAAAAAGTATTCAGTTTGACTAGATAGTTTTAACATCGCGTAAATCAGGTAACGTTCTTCCGCTCTAAATAGACGAAAGAAGAAAGCAGTGGTAGGGGACCTCATGTATCATTACAAGCCACTGTACATCCATGGCTGGCGCAAACGGTGTGTGATTCCCTCCCCCCCCTACTTTTACTGTCCTATTGTAGAGAAAGATTTTGCTGTTGAAGATTACGTAAACATAGATTTTGATATTTTCCAAGCGAAGCAATCGCTACCACAGATCGAGAAATTCTGGATTCATTTTAATCAACGATTGTGCTGAGGTAGATGAGGATTGTGCTGAGATAGACGAAGATTCGAACGATTTGCCTCATGTAAAGCCAAAATTATCAGAGGTTGCACGTGCAATAGAGTTGATTGAATATTGGTCTTTTTTTGAAAATAACAGTGTCCAAATCCGACAATCGCTAAACCTAGTATCAAAAATATTTGATAAACATTCTTTAGAGACAAAAAAGCAATCAAAAATGGACGATTTTTTCGAAAAATTATAAATATTCTATTTCTTTATTTTAGATTGTTTTTTTTAAAAGGTAAAAACTTAAACATCTTATTCCAAAGTTTTTTCTTCTATTTTACTTTCTACTACTGTTAAAATTTAATAGTAACTTGAAATTGGTCACTTTAAAGAAGATTTTCTGTTCGAACCTTCGGTTATTCGATGTAAATTCTTGTTTCCCTTGGAGGTTCGAATAACCGGGAGTTTACTGTATTAATTTTCTAAAGAAAATCAGTTTTACTGATTTTTAATTTTAAAAGAAAAATGTCAAAGTTGTCTCTTGAGATGTTTAAGGCTGATGACAAGCAGACTTCAAAGTTCAATTTGGTTGGCTCGAAGGGAAAAGTAACAGTGAAATTACCTATGGAAGGATAAATATTTACAAAGCTATAATTGGTAGGATATTATTTTGATTTTAAGTCTTAGAGTTTAATTTTAAGTGTTTATTTCACTTTAATGGCCGCCTGTTGAAAATAAATGAATTTAGTTTTACTCCTATTTTTTTGTGAATTTAGCGAAATTCATAAAAAATAGCTGTAAAACTCTCCTTGAATTAATCAGAAAATAAAATCAATCAGTTAACATGAAAATTGTAAACTTCAAGTTTTCATATAAAATAATATAAATTATTTTATTTGAATACTTGAAAATATATAATAAATTTTTATTTCCTCCTTTTTCTACAGTTTTATTTGCTTTTAAATTTGAGTATTTTTGCATTTATTTTCTAGAATCGATTAAGCGCTATAAATCAAAAGCAACAGACAAAAAAAAAATCGTTTATAAAAAGCCTCCTGCTTGAAGCATGCGCCTCATCGTTTAAATGGAAGTAAACGGAAATCCTACAAGCATGAAAAAGAAGATTAAGAAGTTAATTAAAGGTGATAAAGAAAATCAAAAAGATCATACCTGTGAAGGTGACGAAGAAGGTGACGTTGAGTTAAACGAAAACGAAGGTAGTTGCGAAAATGAAAAATAAATTACCCTATTATCCCAGCTTGTAAAACTTTTTAAAAAATACATTTAAGTAACTTTTTAAAAAGTGTTATCTTTCAAAAACGTTTAAAAATGTAACATAAGTTCAACATTGTTTTTCTAATGTTGAATCAATGTTGATATTTTAACGCCGCTTTTCAAACCAACGATTAAATCAACGTTTGTATATAAACGTCAGTTCAACGTTAATTTATAGACGTCGAATCAATGTTGATATTTCAACGTCGATTTTTAGTTTTCAATTCAACGCTTAAATCAACGCGTTTTCAACGTTGAGTCAACGTCAAAATGCTTGCTGGGTAATAGGAGATACTCAAGCAGCTGTAAAGTGTGTATTTACACCCTCTTTTTTTTTTGAATGGATGTTTCCCTAACAATATCAAAATCTTCATCATTTTTTTAACCCATATTTTTTGATAAATGTTTCATAACTTTACTTTGTCAGTTTGGACACAACTTTTTTCCAGGTAAAAGAATTAAACCTACGGTTTCTGCTTCTAACACAGTATGCATTATAATCACACGTAGAGACGCTGAAAAGAAAATGTAACTATATTACTCAAATACTTTAATATTCATTATACTATTATTATAAAACAATTAACAAATCCTATTACAAAAACTTAATAAGAATGGTATTACCCATTAAAATGTAAATATATGAACTTTTACCTCTACACAATTTTTTGTGAGTCAGAAATGGATTACAGCAACTTTTCTGATTACTCCCATATCTCACTATTAACATACTTCTTTCAAGTTTGTTCGTTTTACAAGTAATATATGATCATTCCTGTAAATATCTTCAATTAGATTTTTTACTTGCAGGGGCGAATCCAGAATATTTTTTGAGGGGTGCTGAAAAAAAGAGGAGGGGCAATTGATAATGGGCGTCAGACCATTGGCCTGTAATCAATATTAAAAAGATGGGCCGCGCGAGTAAGTGAAAGGGCGAATCCAGAATATTTTTTGGGGTGCCTTTAAAAATTTTTTTAATTAACAAAAATAAAAAAGATCCTTGCTTTTTGAAATTTGCCGACTAAATAAACGAAAAATTATTCGATGGAAGGGGGGGGGGGGAGGCGGTGAAAAACCAATTTTTCCACCGTTTTTCCAATTGGTATTTAACAATATAAATGAACTACGCTTTATTGATTTTTACTTTTATCTCAATCTATTATGTAAATTTCAAAAGTAAAATATAGACAAATTATAATAAAAATAAAACAAATCAACAACTTAATATGCTGAATAAACTGTAAACATAAATCGTTTAAAAAGATTTAATCAAAAATTTCTTGATAAAAACATGGATAAGAAATTAAAAAAAAAAAATTATCTTTTGTTCCATGCATTGGCGAAAATGAGTAGCATTAGGAGTTGCAGTTTCTATTCTAAAAAGAGCGGCCCTTTCTATTCTAAAAAGAGCGTCCCTTTCTATTCTAAAAAGAGCGGCCTTTCTATTCTAAAAAGAGCGGCCTTTTTATTGCATTTGAAATGAAAACTAGAACTTTGTTTATGAACATTTTAAAGTAAATCATATTTTTCTTCATTGCTCAGTTTATTAATTTCGTAAGTTGTATAGAGCTCAACATCATATTTGTTTACAAAAGGTGGTTCACAATAATTTCCAAAAACAGAAGAATTACTTTCTGAGTTTACATTTCTCAGTGGCTCGCTAGATATTGAAGAATATTTTGAAGCGACAGATAGCGCAGAATTTTTTATTTTAAGCGGCGACGATACTGAACAAACTTTTCTTTCTTCAGAAAAAGGTAAGTTAGTAGTAAATTGATCAATTTAAAGTTGCTTTATTTTTTTAAAGGAAGTACTTTTACTTGACCCTTATATATCTGCTTCCTGAGAAGAATCTAGAAACAAGATAGTAGAATTTAGTATAAATAAGTAGCAACCTGATTTGCCTCAGGTAATTTAACAGGTAGTTCAGGTAATTTGGGTGCAAAAATATCAGGAATATTGTATTTTTTAGATGAATTTGTTAAAGATATTAGAGGGACAAAATTATCTCTGTTTACTGATATATTAGAGGCCTGTTTAAATCCTGCAATAACTGAAGAGCAACGATAAATGTGTACTTTTTTTAAGGAGTGTTCAACACGTGGTCTAATAGTGCAAATAAAAAACATTCATAAACATTCTTCTCGACTTTTTTTGTATCATTTTCATAAGGATAATATGACTCAATTTGCATTCCAATAACACTTGAGAGCGGAAATAGTAAGAAATGAAGAATATGAATAGTTTGTAGCAATATTGACTCTGATATGATACTTGGTATCCTGCTATTTTTACAATAGGAGTCATATGCTTTTTAAGAAATAATAATAGAAAAAGCAGTGTTTTCATTGATGGTTCGAGATTTTGTCGGATCGTTTTGAGAAAAAATAACTGGATGATTTGAATAAAAATCAGCATTTATATATAATTTGATACTAGTTAGACATCTAAAGTATTCTGACAAAAATTAATTGCTAATTAACCAAATGCAAAAACAAAGCATTAAAAAGCATTACCATATGGAACAAGCATCAAATAAGCAGTTTCCATTTGGAGTTTTTGAATAACTTAAAAAAAAAAAATGTTTAAAAAAAAAAATCAATAACTGATAACTATAATCTTGACACTTATTAACTATAAATAATAATAAATAATATCTTAAAGGTTTGTAATAATTTCCAATGCAAAAAGTTATACAAAAGTTATACAAAAATGAATATTTATTTAAACTAGTAACTAATCTTTTTTTATTATAAAAAATGTATAATTTATTTTCTTCAAAAGATGCTTTTCCTATAACACACACACGCACACTCACACACACACACACACACACACACACACACACACACACACACACACACACACACATGTACACAAATGAATGTTGTGTGACACATAAACAATCAAACAAATATACACAAATAAACACAGCATGCCATATAAATATTGCGCGTGTTTTGTTTTTTGAAAACTTACTTTATTATTTAAAAAAAAAATCTAACTTCACTGGTTAAAAATTGTTTTCTGCTTGAAATCTCTGAGATAAGGGAAACTGAATATGTGAAGC
Organism: Hydra vulgaris; assembly: GCF_038396675.1. Classification (NCBI taxonomy): domain Eukaryota; kingdom Metazoa; phylum Cnidaria; class Hydrozoa; order Anthoathecata; family Hydridae; genus Hydra; species Hydra vulgaris. The sequence goes on along the minus strand of NC_088920.1, from coordinate 42,908,153 downwards.
TTTGCACATTTTATGAAAAACACTTACTTTAGCTTCTTTATTAAAAGAAAACTCTTTTCTGATACTATTATGAATTTTTTCTATAATATTAAACAACAACAAGTCTTTTTGAGCTTGAACCATATTTTTATCTAAAAGACATTTCAAAACTTTTTAAAGAATAGAATTTGCCAAATTAGATACTTGTTAATGAAACGTTTTTTTTCAGTTTTCAAATTCGCAGTAATTGCGTGATTGGCCTGCACCCGTCAAAGATTTTTCTGATTGGGCTGGCATCCCTCAAAACCAATCAAAAGTATCTTTTGAGGGGTGCTGACCAATCAAAAACATTTTTGAAGGGCGCAGGCGAGTTAGAAAGCGTCGTAAATTGTCCAATCAAAACATTACAAAAAAGTAATATAATAGGTAATAAAAAAACGCTCTTTTAAAAAATGAAACCACAACATATAAAAAGGAATAAACAAGTTTTAAAATTTACTTGTTAACGATAAAAATACTATGCAATATTTAATTTTGCTTTAAAAGATTATTAAAACTTGAGGGATGCTGGAGCACCCTTTGAAACCCTCTGGATCTGCCCCTGATAAAGTTAAAAAGTTGTTATGTAATTTTAATTTTTATTAGTTTTAAAACTTAAATAAATTGAAATTACGTTAACTAAATCAAAGAAACTATTAGACAAGATCTAAAAGTTTAATATACGTTTACTTAGACTAAACGCTTTATATACGTTAATTAGACTAGATTTAAACGTAAATTAGACAAAATCTAAACGCTATATATACACTACCGGTAATTAATTTAAGATCAGTGATGAGAAAAAAGTAATTCTATTAAAAATCAATTAAATCTATCAGTTATATTTTCGTTTTTGTTTTTTTCAATCACAGTGAATAAAGTAACTACAAATTAATTCATGAAATATACTTTATTTAGTTTTCTTCACAAATATTTCTAAACAAATAGAAAACTTAACAAACATTAAAAAGTTAAATTATAAGGTCTTTATTATTTTGCACAAGTTTCAAACTTTGCGTTCATCAAAATAACCACCACGTTTCTTCGTTACTGCTTCACATATTCTTGGCATACGAAAGATTAATTTGTTTAAAGTTTCCATGGTTACAGCTTTCCAAGCCTTTTGCAGTGACTCCCATAAATGTTCCTAAAGAAGCTCAATGGGATTGAGGTCTGGTGACTAGGCAGGCCAGTCCATTAAAGTAAGGGTTTTTCTTGTACTAGTTGATTCAGGTAATTTGTACAAAGTTTAGATTTGTGCATTGGGTCATTATCTTGCATAAAAACAGGCTAGCGTCGAACCACCATTCGATGAGCAGATGGAACGGCATGATTCTCCAAAATTTCTCTGTGTTGCTCCTTTTTCATAATTCCACGAACTCTGATCAAATCTCCTATTTTGTGACCTGCAAGACAACCCCATACCATTATTAAACCTCCTCCAGGCTTAACAGTAGGCACAATGCACTGCGTTGTGTCTGTTGCGTTCATTCTGGTGCCAAATAATTCAAACATGTACTCATCACTCCATACTACTGTTTTCCATTGACTTATTGCCCAGTTGGCATGTCTGCGAGCCTATTGTAGTCGTTTCACCTAGTTTGCTTTCCTTAGCAACGGTTTTTTGGCAGCTACACTCCCTCTAAGTCCAGCTTTCATCAAACGGTTTCGTATTGGCCGGACACAAACAAGTTTTTCAGCAGTTTTATTGTATTCTCTCGTTATTTGTGGAGCTGTTAATTTTCTGTTTGACTTAAATAATCTCGTAATACGACAATCACCATGTTCATCTATCTTTCTAGGCTGTCCAGGTCGTGATAAGTCACAATATTACCCAGTTTCCTTGAAACGTTTGATTGTATTGTGAACTCCAGTCTTTGATATTTTCATTCTTTCGGCAATTTTTCTTTCTGAAACACCTTCTTCATCAAGTAAAACAATTCTCTCTGTTTAAAGCTCTCTGTTCAAAGCTTAGTTCTCAAACTGGAGCCATTTTAGTACGACAAAATGAAACTAAAAAAAATAAACAGTTCAAATAATACAATATTTGTATATTCATTTGCAAGTCATTTTATACTATATTAAATCTACATAAAGTATCTACAAAAAGCAACCAATGAGAAAAGTTATATTTTCAATATCAATTACAAGTCATTAATCAAAATTAAGTAACAGTTAAAAATAATACTTGTATTGTCTTTTATGCTGGAAGAACTCAACACATACACTTTTGTATACTTTTGTACATAAGCAAATTTTTGGGTGCGAAAAGGCCCTATTCTATTCTATCCTATTCACTTATTTCTATCCACTTATTTATTGTGCTCTACTTATTTTTGATCCAAAAATAAAGAAGTGCAAATATGATAATCAGATATATTTATATTTGAAATGTAAATACCGTTTTTAACTGCTGGTCTCAAATTAATTGCTGGTAGTGTACGTATAAATCCTATAATATACGTCTAAAATACGTTTGAATATAAACAAATTCTAAACGGATAATTGACCAAATCTGAACGTGAATAGATTTTTGTGTGTTTACTGGGTTATATTTATATAAAATACAAATATTTACAAGTATGTAAAGATCAGTTACTAGTCTATAATCAAAAGAAGATCGTAAAAATAAAAATAAATAAATAAACGCACCTAAAAACTAAAGATAAGTTAATAGGATAATTTAAAGAAAATTTAAATTAGAGACAAGTTAATAAGATAGTTGTTAAAACAGAAAAAATGAAAACTAAAATTAAAAAAAAAGAATCTTAAAAAGAATTTAATTCATTAACATCGTTAAGAAGATTTTTTGTTTGAATAGAGAAAGTGAAGAACAATTTCTCAGCTGGTTATTTAATAAAGTGTTCCATAATTTAGGTGTCTGATGGTAATAGAAAATTTAGTACCCAAATAGTGCATTTTAGGTTGCTCATAATTGTAATTTGAAAACCTTGCAGGCTACACATGATTAGTTTCATTGATAAGTGTATTAAATATTATAGGAGTTACTTTATTATGAAGTTTCTACATAAATATAAGAATTTGATAAAGGTTTAACTGAAAAACACTGAGTAAGTGATAATTTTAAATAGTTCTTTAGAATGTGTGAATCGATCTGCACTTAAAATAGTTCTGACAGCGTGTTTTTGTCTACTAAGCAATTTTTAACTTTACTTACATTAGAACTGTACCATGCAATATTTGCATAGTTTATTATAACAATGTATGAGGGAGAAATATAAGATTTTTAAACATTATATACCGTTTTAAGTTTAAATAATGATAAGTAAAAGATTTTCTTAAATCGTAACGTAAAAATATTGGTGTAAATCGTAAAATAAAAATCGTAAATAAAATCGTAAATCGTTAATTAAATCGTAACGTAAAAATATTGTGCTGGATCAAGGAGGGGGGGAGTTATAACCAATGGTTTTACACTTTGTGGCTTTGAACTTTTTTAGCTGACTTTTTTTTTGAGACATTTTTTTAGACTTTTGTGCAACTTTGTCATAAAAAGGCCTCTTTTTTCAAATTAGCTGTAAAAACCATTTTTTCTATTTAACAAAATTTTTCCTCTGTTAAAAGCAGTTTCCTTAGTGAGGCTTTATCAGGTTTCTGAATAAAATTATTAAATAAAAAAGCTTGTGGAAAAGGGGTAAGTTCTTTATCAAAGTAGCTTTCAGCTTTATTTTCTCTCTGTGTAATTGCTACATCTTGTAATTAGTTTTGTTGATTTGATAAAGATTGAGTTTTTTTATGTTAATTTAAGCGCTTTGTTTTATGTTAATATAAGCACTTTGTCAACGTTTTAAGTTATAAAAGTTAATTCTTTGTCTTAATAATCGCTTCAGTAAACTGATGTTGTTAATATTTTGTTTTGCTAGTCCAAAGGCTTCTGAATTTTTATAACTAATATTGTGTTTTCTAATTTCGGCAAAGACTCTTGAAAACAATTGAAGGTGAGTATCTTTTGTATTCCAAGAGATTTTTCGTTTTGAGCCAACAATAAAAGTTGCGGAAGTCCTAATAGTTGTTTAATCGACGCGTAAACCCTATTTCTAGATGCTACTCACTAGTTACAATTTTAATACCGGTTAGATTTGTCATTGCATCATGAACAGCAGCAGTGTAATTAATACTCTTAACCCAAAGGAGGCGTACATTCTTTTTAAGACCACAGTTTCTTTTTTTTTCTTTTTTTTTTAATTCACCTCCCCAAGGCCGAGAAGGCCACTACAGACGAGGATAGCCCTCACTCAACTCTATAACTCTGAAACATCAACCTTGACAAACAAGGCCGCTGCGCGGATAATTAAGTTGAGTGCAGTACTACCAAGGACGTTGTGGGATCGAAATCGAAACCTCTCACTTATGATGTGAGCGCTCTACCACTATAACACTACCACGTATAACCCAGGTCTTATTAACCCAGCGCTAGTTTTATGGGACTGCATAAGCGTTTATTTAATCACAAGATCTGACCATAATCCACCCCAATATCTACCAGGTCCTTGAACTGCGTATTCTATAAACCTATCATGAAAGGTCAGTTTCTAAAAGAGCTTACATTTCTTTAAAATACATTCTATAACTTCTGGCATAATTTACATGTTGCTGCAAATAAATTCAACATTTTCTTCACAGCTTGCAGATGCAAGTACCAGTGTGAAATTCTTTTGGCACAAATAAATTCCTTCATCACGTCAATATATTCCATATACTGATGCTATAATGCAGCTGTACTCAATTCAACTTTCTTTTTCTCAACAAAAACAGATAATGTACACTTTGTTTGTTTAAAAACATCATTATTTCCCATCTCAATTAATTCCTGCTTGTTCATATCGTGATCACGAATTTTTGATAGGCAGCAAGATCAGTTCTACTTTCTACTATTAAATAATCTATTAAGCAAACCATTAAAACAATTTGAACTATGATGTGAGTTCTAACGATCTAGCAACTACCTTTCCATAAAATATATGTTGAACAGTATTCTTTTCATATACTTCTTTGAAGACTTCTCCAAGTCCAGATCTCAAAATAAGCATATCAATGCTACCGAGGAAACTCATGAATGTGTGAAGCTCACCTAGTCTGTGCATAATGCTCCGATTTTCATTTTCACAATTCCAATAGTCTTCAACCATAGCTTTTTTATTAATTTTATTTAATAGGATGTCCATCGAAAACCCTTGATAAAAAACGTTTTTCAATTTTTTTTATTTATAATATACATACACATACACATATACACATGCACACACATATATATATACTGTTATAATCAGTCAGGGACTCAAAGAAGGTAAGGATGATGCGCTTATCATCACAACTTTTTTATAGAGCCCCTATGGTCACTCATTAAAAAAGAAAAACACTTTAATTTTTCAAAGTAAAATAAAAATTCCATAAAGCAAAGCTCTTTTTTTATTAGTGTAAAAAATTAAAAACAAAAACAAAATATTAAAACACAAAAGAAAAAAAAAAAAAAGAAGAAGAATTTTTTATAAAATCTGAAAACAAATACTGTAAACTATAATATATATTTCAGGAATTGAGGAGATGCATTTTAGTTTGTTGTTTAAACGATGAAATGCTTTTTAGGTCTTTAATATTTTTATTTTGGAAACGATTCCATATGGATGGACTATGATTTATAATTAAAAAACTTGACTGCTGTGATTTAATTTTCCCTAGGTGATAGTCTTACCTGGAATTTGAACGCAGATTATATTTTTCAGAAAATGATATCAAGAAATTATCTGAAAAAACATTTGGTAGAAGATTGTTTTTATTCTTATACATAAAAATTAATATCTGTAATGTGTTAAGTTTCTCAATATCTAGAACCATCATGCTTTTCATCACTGAAGCCAGGTTGACTAACCTATTTAAATAATTAATTGCTTTGCATGCATGGTTTTGCAGACTTTGCAATTTTAGCAATTTGGTTTTGTGGGTGCTGGCCCATACAATATTTGCGTACAAAAGCTGACTATGTACAAGACTAAAGTAAAGCATAATACGTAATTTACTATCGAGAAAAGGTCTTAACTTGTACAAAACACCTATTACAGAGGACACTTTTGTTTCAAGAAGACCACTATAATTTCTCCATGACAAATTTTCATCAAAGATTACTCCTAAAAATTTTGTATATTTTTCACGTTTTATTTGATTTTTATTAATAAACAGTTTAGGCAGCTTCAACGGAAGATTAATTGATTTTTTTTTATGAAAAAGAGTAAAGCTAGTTTTTCCACAATTTAGAAATAAATAATTTGCTATGAACCAGAGGTTAAAATTTTTGAGCTCAATATTCATAGTTTCAAACAAAGTCTTTGCATCAGGATAATTAAAAAATAAATTTGTATCGTCAGCATACATAATTGTAGATATTTTTTGGGAAGCTTTATGCATATCGTTAATATATATAAAAAACAATAATGGACCTAGGATTGAACCCTGAGGAACTCCACACGTAATATCAAGGGCTCCTGACTTTTCAAGTGATATAAATTGATTTCTTTTAGACAAGTAGCTTTGAATCCACTTAAATGTTGAGCCTATTATGCCGTAATATTTTAGCTTGGAAAGTAAAATAATGTGATCAACTGTATCAAAGGCCTTGGAAAGATCAATAAAAACTCCTAATACCAGTTCATCACTATCAAACGACTTATATATTTTGTCAGAAAGTTTAATAGTAGCATGTTCATTAGAGCAATCGCTTTGAAATCCAAACTGATTTTTGTATAATAAATTGTCTAATGTAAAGTACTTATTAACTCTATTATAAATTACGCTCTCATATACTTCTGAAAAAACTGGGAGTAGAGAAATAGGTCGGTAGTTAGAAACATTATTGCAATCACCTTTTCTGAGAATGGGATTAATTTTGGCTGATTTAAGTTTGTCAGGGAATATACTATTTTCAAACGAAGATGATATTAAATGAAATAATGGTTTACTAATGCTGTCCATAACATAAATAGCAACGTTGCTGGAAATACCATCATATCCACATGACTTGTTGCGTTTAAGTTCAATAATTGCTTTATTAAATTCAAGTTTAGTTATCTTTTCATTATTTATACTAGTGTTGGGTTTGTGATTTTGGCTTGAGATATCACAAATTTAAGAGTTAAATAAATACATGACTTTTCCAAAGATTTTAAGCCAATAATGAGAAGAAAACTGATACCAACCTTTCAAAAGGTCACCTTTTGAAAGTTTCACTGTATATAGTCATAGTATGTTGCATGAATCCTTACTATTTAGACTGTGGAGATTCCTTTGATGTTAAAAACCATGCAGTTTGCCACAATAGATCAAGATTCATAAGAAGTGAATGAACTAATGGCATTGCGAAATCTCTGACTGCTTTGAACTTTGACTTTGTCAACCCTTATTGACTTGATCCTTGACAAGGAAGTATTTTTATTGCAACTTTAAAACAAAAAGATTGTTAATGCTTTATTCGCTTAATAGCAATTAATTTTTGAACAGAGTATGGAGAAATTGCAATTATACCCATTCCATGAATTGTATTTTTTTCAGTTAGAGTACATATGTAATGATCAACATTACTGGTAACCCATTGGGTAAATTTATGTATTTGCATTTCAATTGCATCTTATTTTTCCGCAGCAGCCGATTCTTTAAATAACTTCACCTTATCAGAAAAAAACACTAAATCCAAGTCAAGAAAAATGAAAAACAAGCCATTTTGTTGCAAACAATTTTCCAATGTCCACGGCAATCCCAAAAAGTATCGATGCAAGCATTGAGTCTAGAGTATTAAGCAATGCACTGATCAATAGTAACTTGCACAGACCTTGTTAAAATTAAGTAGCGTCAAACCATCATTTGGACAACCCTTTTTATTTCCAGTAAGTAGATTAAGTCTAAATTTGTTCTTACAAGCAATGTGATAAACTGATTCTTCTGAAATAAAGCCATTACAACTAGATAATCAACCTAAACCTTCTCTTCCCCATTCATTGGCTCTACTTTTACATTGTTTAATAAACTTATTTATTAATAAGTACTGTATTTCTACCGTCAGCTAATTTGGTACAAAGAAAGCAGTTGGATTTCCACTTGAAACGTACATTTATAACTGAAGATGATCGTTATTTCATATTTGGGAAGAATATTATATTTGTATTTCTTGTATCAACAAATCTTCTTCTGCAAATGCACAAGAGCAGTCCCGATTGGGTTTTCCTTTAACTTTTGGCTAAAATATCTAAATAAAGGTAATCCCATACAATTTTAAAGTAAAATTGCAATATAGTTTGAATCTGTTTATCATTAGAATTTGATACTATTTTATAGTATATAATTAAATGTACATGTTCAAATCGTATAATCCTCTTTCATTGTAGATTCTTTTTAATGTTTGAAGTCCTTTTTTTACCATTGAAACTGATGGAGACTTTTTAAAGCTACGACCATTACACAATGAACAAGTTTTATTCATCTCTCTATACACTTTCTATTTACATTTGTACTGAATTAAATTAGTACTAAACTTAATTTAGTAATAATTATATATATGTATAAAAATTATGTTAGTGTATTCTACAATATATATGTATATATATACATATATATATATATATATATATATATATATATATATATATATATATATATATATATATATATATATATATATATATACAAACATATATATAAGGCCGGCGCAAAAGAGGTATGAGACACCCCCCTCATCAATGAATTTTTTGTTTGTAGACCTTTTAGACCAATAAGTCGGCAAATTTTAAAAATTTAGGATTTTTTTAGTCAAAAATTTTAATGGCACCGATCGCACCGACTCTTGGTGTGAGTAGGTGTCACGTTGATTTTGTCTTTTTATCAAAAAATTTATTCGAAAAGTGTCGCTGCAAAACAAAAACTATTTACTGTAGGGTAGGATGGGGTAATCTAAGCCTACTTTTACCTATTTCTGACTTTGAGTTAAAAAAAAACAATGTTTAGGTATCGGCTTTCTAACAAAAGATGTCTTAAAATCATTGGACATCCTATTAAATAAAATTAATAAAAAACTTTACTTAAAATGCTATCAATAGGTCTGGGGAGTCTTTATTTGGAGATGCCTATATAGACCCACATTACCACACTACGTGGGGTAATGTGGGTCTACATAAAATGTTGGTAGTTCTGGTTTAAAATACTGCTGCTTATGAAAAATCTGACATACATTCTATATGCACACACCTTTTTTATAGTATATATACAAGGTTTTAATTTAAAAAGTAGTCTTAAGATATTTTTATAGAAAAAGAAAGTGCATACATACATAACACAACAATAAAAATTAAAAACTCGGAGAAATTTAAGTCAAAAAATGGTGATCTAAAATAGAAGTAATAATGTTTTAATAATGTGTTTTATAAAAAAAAATTTTTTGATCACTACACTTTTATTATAACAATCTTGCTATTTTGGGCACTACTTAGATCTTTTTGGGTATTTCTTTGATACTTTAGTAAAGGTAATAGTTTTTTGTACATTTTTTTTTAACTTGGTTTTTTTCCTCTCTAACTTTTTGTTCCTCAAGTAACTGTCGTTTTACTTTCTTATTTGTAAGGAATTCTCCACATTTTGCTTGTACTCTCTTTTTTGTTTTTGTTGTTCCATTATTGCTGCTGTTTCTGCAGATACATTAGGACATATGATTGACCTTAAAGCTTCTCGCACGGCTGATCTTGATTTTTGCAATCTTGGAGATTTAGGGGTATAACGTTCAGGTGATTAATTGAGAAAGTCAATACCAGTTATTCTTCTTTCCATCTAGTCTTTACTTAATGGTGAGATACCTATACCACAAAATCCTGCTATAGCATTTGATGAATAGAGTCTCTGACACAATTCTTTCAATAATCCTGTAAAAGCTGTCTTATCAATATTTTTTTTTTGTGTTTCTCTTGCAAACCGCTTTAAAAAATTTTTCCACTCATTCTTTAATGGTCCGAAGGCAGCCACATCTAACGGTTGTAATGTGTGTGAGCAATTTGGCGGAAGACAAACAATTTGGATATGGTTGTATGGTTGTTCATGGCCGCTTATATGGTACCATATGTTAAATGACTGCCATGACCATCATAAAGCAAGAGTATTGGTTTTTGATCTTGGTCAACAAATGGTATAAAGTGCTTGACAAACCTAAACGAAGAATTTATTTACTTCTATAGAACCATTTATACCGTCTTCAAGAACAACAAAGGCTATTCAGTGTAAAATACATTAATAAAAAAAGGGAAAGAAAAAAAAGTTAAAAGAAAAAAATGAAAATTATAAAATTCAAGTAAAATACCAGTTTTTAAATAGAAAGTCTTGCATCCATCCACTTGCTGTTGCCCCAAAAGCACATCCTGGTGGTCCATTTAGAATAAAGATATCCTTCTCTTTTAACAACAACAAATGGTGAAAGATATCAGAAGAAGCAGCCAGTTCATAAGCATCTTTGCTTTTTGGATGTACAAAATCTCTCTTCGTTTAGTTAATTTTGGAGAGCCCAGTCTCGTCAAGGTTGTATATACTACTTGGTAAAATGTTATTATTATGAATTACATCAGATAAAGTAGTAAAAAATTTATCTACAACTTCACGTGTTAAACTTTTAGCTCTTGAAAATATAAGTATTTCAGGTTTACCTAATTAAAGTTTATCAACATGACACTTCCTAAAAAAAATTATCCAATCTTTCCCAGGAATTCCATTTTTAAAAGGAGTTTTCATCCTCATTGTTGTGCAAAATTGAGAAACTAAATTACAAATGTCAAGAGAATTTAATAGAAGACCATATCTTTGACAAAACTGCGCTGCAGCTACAATCATAGTTTCATCATTTTCACTCAGCACACTTTTTCGACCTTCGCGTTCGTTTGCATTAAATTCTTGTTGTTTTATTCTTCGTCTCAATGTTTCTTTAGGAACAGAACGTTCTTTAGCAGCATGATAAATAGTCTTTTTTTCCTCACATACTAACATAATTGCTCTTTCCAAACTATTAGCATTGTACTTGGGTTTTATTATTTTATTGTAACATCTTGGCATTTTTTAAATACTTTCTAAAGTAATATTTATGAAAAATCTGTTAAATTTTTAGTGAAATGAATTAGCATAAATCATAACATATCACAAAAAAAAAAAATTTTTAACTTCAAATAGGTCTTATCGAATATTTTATTTGACTTAGGTGAACGTATTGTTTCATACGAATAAATAAACATGTTTTTTAATATGAACTTCAAAGATAGGAGTTTAATAGTTCTAAAGAATTATGAACACGAAAATAGTTAGGTCTGATAAAACTAATAGGTTTATAATGTTACTAACAACAACTTCAATAATATAATTACATATCATAATATTTTACATACATAAGCCCACTTTACCCCACCTGATTATATTTCAAATTTTAAACAAGCCATGTGCGTTAGTGTCTTAAAGGTATGCTATCCTCAAATAATAGAAATTTAACTTTCAAAATAACCATTTTTTGTACGCTTATGTCTTATTTAAATATATTTTCTCTGAAGTTTAAAAACGGAGAAAAAAACGATTTTGTTGATGTATCTAGCATTTTAGCTAAAAAAGTGCAGTTTTTAACTGCATAGTTTGGTTATATTTTAAAATTAATTAGCCTAATATGTTATAACTAAGTGGTAAAAATTTTAACTTTATACCTAAAGCCATTATCAATATAACAGATAAATATGAATTAGACCTAGATTACCCCACCCTACATAACTTTAATAAAAAAAGTCATAGAAATAAACAAAACTTTTACTGCTGTCTTAAAACAATTATTATTCTATATTCATCCCTAAAATTTTCTAAAAAATAGCTTGAGACCATATTTTACTAAGCATTAAATATTTAACGGAATGTCACGAATAAATGCCATTTCAAAAAAAAAAAAATTTTAAAACGTTGGGTCTTCTTGGGGCACCTAAATAACAATATAAAAAAATAATAATAAAAAAAGGCCCAAAATGAGATTTCCTGTCCTCAAAAACACGGGGCTTTTTTTTGGTCATTGTTGTCATCCTAGCTAACCTCTGAGCAGAAGCCTCACTTTATATTATTTTTTTCTAGGTCTAAGGGTATCTTTAGCTAATTCCACCATACTATTGAGTAATAAAATAGAGTTTGATTTTATTTTTGTGTTTACATCTGCTCTGTGGGGAGGTCAAAGGTACACACAGGTGCAGTACCCCACTATACCCGGTATTAAAAAATAAATCATCCCCGTAATTTTTAATACAAAAACAAATACTTCTTGGTTAAATTTTCTGTTTTTTATTATATTAACATAAAACTAATAATTTATATAACTGTAATTGCATATAAAAACAAAATATTCTTCATGCAAAAAATAAGATATAAAAATCTGTTTAGCTTATCTAAATATTTTATATATAAATTAAAATATAAAAATATTACATGTTTTGTTTGATTTTAAAGCCAAAAATATAAAAAATTCAAGTATTTAGTATTATAGTATAAAGCATAAGAAAATATGTATAAAAAAACGTTAAAATGTAAAAAAACATATAGACAATTTAACTAGAAAACAAATTATAACAAAATATTGGGGAAAAAAAAGATAAAATTCAGAAATTTTTATATAACACAATCGTTAATAACTAGAAGTTGTCATAGTTACCAAAAGTCTTTATATTTTTTATTTTTAGTCTATTTTAATCTATTCATATATATTAAACTATTTTAATTAAAAATTATTATATAATTATAGTATAAATTATTATATTATTTTTGCACTATTATATTTTTATTATTTAGTCAAAATATTTTCCGAGCTAACGTCGTTTTTATTCTTTTTTTGAAAAGTAAGACAATGATTTTAACCAGTCATGCGTATCTAAGTCAGTGTCACCTTTTAACTTCCACTCGAGATCCTCTTGGATGATATTAAAAGAGGAACTGTCTATCGAATCAACCAATATGCGACAGCCTTTTATATATAAACTACCAGAAACTTTTCCGTTTTTTTTTTTATAATACTGAAGGTACCCGTTGTCGGTTAATTCAAAAAATAGACGATCCCATTTTGGTAAGCGTTTTTTTTTACCACTAAATTTAATCAAAAAACCAGACTTTGTTGGTAAAAAGCTATTGTCGTCATTTAGTTCAGTAGTTGGGTTTAGCTCAAAATAATAAACTTTCGTGCTTTCGATTTCAGATTGACACGCCACCATATTATTTTCACCAGGTTCTTTACTTATTAAGTCGGATGTCACATTTGAATGCTTGTTGGTATGTTGATTTATGGGTTTGTAGTTTAAATTGCTTTTTTTTTGGAGATTAGTGATTGGATTTTCAGCCTTCTGCTGCACTATGTCTTCAGCCTTCTGCTGCACTATGTCTTCAGCCTTCTGCTGCACTATATTTTCAGCCTTCTGCTGCACTATATTTTCACCGCGAGACTCGTTAATTGTAATTTGGTCCAACTTTTTACAATGAGACTCAACCGCAACTTGCAGACATTTTAGGAAACTTCCTATTCCACTTAGCCAAGCTTCAAAGTTCATAGTAGATGACTCGCCAAATTTATTTTTTAATGAAACTGAAATTTCTATTATATTTTTACATGTTATTTCTAAGTTCTCGACAATTTTTGAATATTCTTCAACAAACGAGGCTATATACTGACTTAAGGTATTATCGAGTTCTTCTTTGATTCCTTTTTGCTTAGTGTTTAGTGACTGTAATTCTTTATGCATTAATTGAACTTCAGCAAAAAAACTTTTTAATGAAAAGTCAATTGGATTAGTCAAAATAGATAAGTCTTTATAACAAGTTACAGCATCTCGATCTTTCACCCAAAGTTCTTCAACAATGTGATCAAGCAACGTATACTTTTTGTTCGAGCTTCTAACGTCAACGAGTCGGTTTAGAACATCTAACTTAAAACCGTAAGCTCTTCCACGAACAGTTCCGCCATTCATGTAATTTCCATAAGCTAAAACAAACTCAAGTAATCGTAAGAAATTCTTATTTTCATTCAAACACGAACAAGCATTCATGACATTTTGTATAGGATTCTGTATCACTTCAATTTCACTAGGAAGTTCTCGCAATGTCAGTAAAATATCCAACCGCGTCGCCAAATTTGGAATATTGCTGAGTTTAATCATAAACTTATCGGCATCAGTGAGTAAATTTTTATCTCCTTTAAATGACTTGTACATTTCTATTTCTTCAGCTGAAGGCTGAAATCTCCTAAGCCCAATAATTTCCTCAGAAGTTAATGAACCTTTTCCTTCAACGATAGTTAACTTTTGGTTTATGTCAACCTCGTTAAGTTTAAATCCACTTAAGAATATACTTAAATTCTGAGCTTTCCGTTGATCAAGAAGGGATATACTCTGAGATTTTGCAAAGTCAGATTCGTCCTTCTTTTGTTCAACTTTGTCGTTTTGATGGTGAAATACACTTTCTAACTTTTTAACATCAATGTTATTTATTTGATCAAGAGAGTCTTTCCAAAAAGATGAAGCAATTTCTATTTCAGGTATCTTACTCCAAAACAATGGCTTCATCTTACAAGTTGGAACAATATCTGTTTTCAATGGTAAAAATGATGCCCTAATACCAAACATTGGCGGAGGCGGAGGTGGGGGTGGCACACTTGCAGTACTTTTAAACTGTTCTCCTTCAAGTTGTTTAATATTGGAATTGGAAATGTTTTGAATGTCTGTTTCCTCTAAACTCAAAGTTACGTTTGATGGAATGTTTGCAAAAACGTTGTTTTTATTATTTAACTCATTAGAAGATTTCTCATTGGATATTTTCTCATTAGAAGATTTCTCATTGGATATTTTCTCTGGAGTAGAATCACTAATAGATTTCTCATTGGATATTTTCTCTGGAATGGATATTTTCTCATTAGATATTTTCTCTGGATCACTAATTGCTTTATTTATGTCATGTAATGGTTTGTTTACTCTATCAATATTTAAAGTGTCTGTGTAAAGTTTTTGTGGAAGAGGTGGAGGTATGTCCAAAGATGAACAAGTATTAAATGAATTCGATTCACAAGGTAAATGTTTGCTAACAGCCTTATTTACTTTTGCATAATTTGGTAAATTAGAAGACACATTTTGAACTTCATTTGGTTTTGATGGTAAAAGTATTCTCATATATTCTTCATCTGAAATTTCTGATCGTGTTTGCTGATGTACAAAATTATCTTGTAATGGTTCAACTTTGGCACTGGATGGGATAATTGATGGTAAAAAGTTAGTTAAAGTATTATGATGAGAATTTTCATATTCATTACTTGATGATTGAGAATTTTTTGGTATAGGTGCACTATTAGCAACACTGCGTATAGTCGATGAAAACAGTCCAGTTTTAATTTGGTCATTTAATGAACAAATAATGTCTCGCACTTTCTTGACTTGCTCTGAGGCACGAATAGGTGCATCAATAATATTTAAAATGACACCAAGTTGCTCAAGTTCAACATTAAGTGAGTTTACTAAACTTTTTAGATAAAATTCTTGATCAAAAACTGATTTTATTTGATTACCAACTTCTGCTCCAGGTAACTTTTGAGCTTCTTGAATAGCTATTAACCAACTGTCGCGCTCTTTTTCAGTATCAACACACTTTGGAAAACAAATACGAAACGAATACTCTTTATTTCTTGATAACAAACTAAACCCAAAATCATCTTGTTTTCTCAAAAAAACATCACCTTGTCTTAATGGAACAATACCTAAGGCTAAACTTTCATTATCTTCATCACCAACCTTAAAATACATCATTTCTCCGGGAAAAATTCGAACAAAACGTTTTGTCCATAACAAAAAAGCAGCACTATGCCCTTTTTTCTCCAGAACTCCTTCTAATAACACAGAGTTTCGTTTTGTTAAAAATCCATTTGATTGACTTGTTCCTTGTTCTGCTTGACTGATAATTGACAAAAGTAAATGCGATATTTCATTTTTATCTTCCAAAGAACCTGGATCAATTTCTAATTCAGACCCATTTTTGAACTGAATAAGAATCCTTGTTGAGTCATCAACAGTTTCTATGCTTTTAATCAATGTAAACTCATAGCTTCTTTTTTTAAACCCACGATGTAGCAAACACAAAGAATTTTCTTGGAAATCTAATTGTAATATATATTTAACTGTCTTGTTGTTAAAACCATACTTGTATACACCGAAATTATAGATCTCTCCTAACTTATCCTGTAAATTTTCATTCGAGACATTTTCATATTGGGTAGTTGTAATCCCTAGAGTGTGAGCTTCATTTACAGCCTCCTCTGCAGATAGCTTGCCTAAAATAAATTATTCTAATAAGAAAACCTATTAGAAAATAAATTATACAAAAATATTATACAAATCGTTCCTTCAATTCAATATTTTATTCAATATACAAAAATTTTTACCTTCTTTTACCATATTCATAAGTTGTATTCGTTTATCATCGCCATACTTTAATGATTTTTTGAAATCATTAGTTAGAACTGGTTGGCATGTTTTTCGACGGAATGAAAATTTCCAAGACATCTTTAATAAATATATTTCTTCATTTCCAAGACATTTAATAAAGATGTTTCATTTCATTATAGTTGATCTGAGAGAAAAACATTTTAATTGATTCAAATTTTTCAATAACCAGAATTGTATGTGCAGATTATTTATACAAAAAAATTGTGCAATATAATTTATGAAGAGTAAATGTTAATTACAAAAAAAACTTAAACTAATAAAGAAATTATGCAAATCTAAATTAAATTTATGCAAATAAAATATAAAAAAATGAATTTAATCAAAATTAATTTATCCAAAGAAAAAGTAATAATTCAAACTAATAATGGTCATTCAGCTTTGGGACATAAAAATATATACATATACATTTTGCATAATATATGCTAAAATTTCAAATTCATTTTTCTAAAAGTTAAATTAATTCTTGGATTCGGACATGTTTTTACTGATCGTTTTGGTAAAGAGTGGTACCACAAATCATTTGTCGGTGGATGCATTATAAGCAGACTTCCATGTCCTAGATGAAATGTCACATTTTCAAATGATTTATTGCTTTCGTTTTTTTTATACTTAAAAATAAAGTCTCGATCTTGACCAAAAGAAAATGAGGCTATTGGAGCATGAGCATCTAAATCTTTTTCATTATCTTGATGGAAGCCCATATAGTCATTTCCATTATCATATCTGTTAACTAATACAAAGTTGAAAGATGTCATCGTTAGTTGTTCAGCAATTTCTTTTAACTTCTGCATAAAAGGTAACCAAGATTGAGGAAAAACAGTAACACCAGAAAAAGTATAACTTAAACCTTGATCACCAAATGCTGTTTGCTTTCTCGGCACATTGATAAATTTACCAAACAACTTAACCTGGCTGCTTTTATCGTAAACAATATTTTTTTCAAGTGTCTGAAATATCTGGTCAGCCTCTTTTTTATCAAAAACAACGCCATATTGGACAAATAATTCCTTGTGGGATATATTCTTCATTCGCCCATATAAACATTCAAAATTAGGCTTTTCTTGAGTTTTGGATTCACGGCTATCAGAGAAGTAAGAAGTGATTTTCCGTTTATTATTCCTAGTTAACATTTTCTAAAAGATTTATTAAAATTACTCATCATCATCATCACCATCATCATCATCATCATCATCATCATCATCATCATCATCATCATCATCATCATCATCATCATCATCATCATCATCATCATCATCATCATCATCATCATCATTATGATCATCATCATTATCACTGTCAACATTGTCATCACCGTCAACATTGTCATCATCATCATCATTATTATCATTGTCATTGTTGTCATCGTCATCATCATCATCATCATCATCATCATCATCATCATCATCATCATCATCATCATCATCATCATCATCATCATCATCATCATCATCATCATCAACAGTAGCAGCAGTATCATCATCAAATATGAGTAAAATTAAAAAAATATATCTTTTACGAAAATTTATTAAAAAAAAACGAATTGAAGTGTTAAAAAAAAAATTGATATTAAGAATGAAGTTGTAAAGCATCTTTGGGCAAGTTTCTTAATAAACTTCTTCCGTTCCAATTGTTTAATAAAAAAAACCACCATTTTAAGTCTTGCAATTCATTTTCATTTAATCGAACTTGAGACCATAAATGGTCAACGCTATAAGCTTTTAGTAAAAGTTGCTTTAAAAAAGGGCGACCAGGGATAATTGCTTGACAACAATAAAATAAAACTCCGATTAAAGATAACAAGTCTCGCTTTGTACCATGTCTTTTTATGCACCATTCATCAAGTAATGCTCGAATTTTAACAAGCTTCAATTCAGGTATTCTTAACTCCAATTTAGTGGTATCAATAATAAAACCTAAGAATGTTATGCATGTTGATGGACCTTCAGTTTTAGTATGCTCAATTAAAATACCTAATTCTTTGCATATTTCAAAAGCTTTATCCAAAGATTCCCCACAAACCTTTGAATTGGGAGGCCCGCATATTAGAAAATCATCCAAAGAATGTTGTATGTATTTAATTTCTCCATGGTATGTTAAAATCCATTCAAGTACATTAGAAAATCTTGTAAATGTTTGTGGAGCACTGCGAGCCCCAAATGGTAATGCAAGATCTACATAATAACATCCTTTCCAATTTAGCACAAGCAATTTACGCTCATCTTCTTTAATAGCTATTAAACGATAAGCTCGCTGAATGTCAAACTTGGCAAGAAGACATCCTTCGCCCAATAAAAGAATTTTTTTTATAGCTGCTGTTAATCCAGTGTATGAAACAGTTGAATCAGCAACAGATATACCATCATTTACACTTCTACCTGGAGGATATGACAAATCAGTAATTAATCGCCATTTCCCTGAAGATTTAGGAATAACTCCAAACCTATTGATGTGACAATCTTCAAATGGTGGTTGGTAAAAAGGACCAGCCATTGTTCCAAATTTTATTTCATCTATTAAATACTGATCAATTATTGCAGGTTCTTCATATGCAGATGCTAGATTACGTTTTGCAGAGGATAAAGCAGCCAATGGATTGCAATAGAGTGAAAAGCCATCAGCAATTCCATTTAAAAGCCAATCTTTATCTTCTAAGCGGAAGTCTTGAAGGTAATATTTCCAGCAATCCAATTTTAGAGTTGTGACTTTAGAAGGAGGCGGCATTCTTAATGGTGGTGTTTCAAAAGGAATGTTATTTCCTAAGGAGAAATATTGTCTTTATAAGTTTTATAAATTATATAATCTTGTCTAATATATATATATATATAAGGATATATATATATACATATATATATATATAAGGATATATATATACATATATATATATATAGATATACATATATATACATATAAAAAATATATGATTTAATTTAAAACCAATTTAATAAAAATATATAATTTTGTTCTGATAAAAAAATAATTTAATTTAGATTTAAAAAATATATAATTTAATTCTTATTTTAAAAATATATCTAAGTTTAATTTAATTAAATTTAATGCTTGGGTTTAACTTAGCTGTCAAATTTATTTAAAAATACAACAAAATACAACAATATAAAAATACAACAAAATATTATTCAATTATTTGTTCTTAAAAAAAAATCGCAATTGATTTTTTAGTTTTCCTTCCTAAACATTCTTTTTTTTTACTCAAAACTAAATTATAAATAAACAGCTGCATCAAAAATTTGCACAAAACTTAAGTTAAACCTTTTTTAATAATGCAAGTTAAATCGCAGCGATTATTTTTTAATAAGTGATATATACAGTGGTGGCTCAAAAAACTAGAGCCGCCCTAAATTCTTCATAAAATACGTATTTGAAATACCAAATTGTTTGTAGTTATTTGATTTCAATTAGTAAATGTCACAAATATGCATTACGCACCATCTTGGCATGATTTTATCATAGTGGCAACACATTTTATTGCATTGTAATGAAGTTAGTAGCATTTGAGTTATTAATGGTAGCTTTTTGAATACACATGGATTTTTGACAGCAATAATTAATCCAAGAACAAATTACTTCTATTTTCATATTTTTCACTAAAAAATTTTTTTTTCAGAACAAATGTAAGTGCTTCTTCTATTTAAACGTTTAAAAAATCTAATATTATTTTGTCTCTATTTATTTTATTTTTCAACACAACCTAACCTTCTTTTTTTGTTATCTTTAAAGCAGTGGGAAAACAAAAGGATATTTCACCATCTCTAATTGGACTGATTCAGGGTCTTATATTGGCAGGAAATAGCTCCAATAGACAAATAGCAAAGAATATAAAGGTTTCTAGGGCAAAAGTCAATAGAATTAAGAAAAAAATGGGGAAAAATGAACCATTGTTGTCAGAAAAGAGGAAAAACTGTGGCAGACATCGAGTGACAACCCCACATACAGAGAGAAAAATAAGAGATATAGTGGTTGAAAATAGGAGAAAATCAAAAAAAGTCCTTAAAGAAAACCTTAATGAACAAGGAATATCAATTTCTTTGGGGACTCTTCGTAGAAGATTGGCAGAACAGGGCTTTAAAGCTTGTAGACCTGCTATCAGACCCAAGCTCACTGAAGCTATGAAAGAAATGCACCTACAATGGGCAAAAAATCATTTACACTTTACTGTTGATGATTGGAAAAAGGTATATTTGAAAAAAATCATTCTTATAAACTGAATTCTTTTACATATTTTGGCTACTTATTAAAAAAATAGTGTTTTTAGTTTTTATAACTTTGACTTTTAAGGTTTGCTTCTCAGACGAATCCACTATAGAGATCATGATGGATAAAACCAATTTTGTGAGAAGAAGAGAAGGCAAGAAGTTTAATGAGGACTGTTTGGTGCAAAGAGTAAAACACCCACTCAAAATAATGGTGTGGTCTGTTATAAGTGGCCAGGGAACAGGAAGGCTGTATATTGTACAAAAT
Source organism: Hydra vulgaris (assembly GCF_038396675.1). Lineage (NCBI taxonomy): Eukaryota > Metazoa > Cnidaria > Hydrozoa > Anthoathecata > Hydridae > Hydra > Hydra vulgaris. The sequence goes on along the minus strand of NC_088920.1, from coordinate 42,887,130 downwards.
ACGATGCACCAAGATCAGTAAATTAAAGTTCTCAAGGAACACCTCATACCTCAGGCAAAGGAGTGGTTTTAAGATGGAAAATTTATTTTCCAACATGATTCGGTTCCATGCCATAAAGCAAAAAGCGTATCTAAGTATTTAGACAACAAAAAAATTACTGTTTTACCCTGGCCAGGAAATTCACCAGACCTAAATCCAATAGAAAATTTATGGGAACTTTTAAAGCGGGAAATGACAAAAATTTTGGTAACCAATAAACAAAAATTAATTGAGAGATTAATTGAAGTATGGCACCATAACGAAAACATTCAAAAACAGTGCTTAAATTTGATAGAGAGCATACCAAGGAGAATTGCAGCAGTCATTGCAGCTAAAGGTGGTCATACAAAATATTGATGTAGATGTAGATGTTAAAGTGTATTTTTTTTTTTTTGTAATAAAACATATAAAAGTTATCACCGCTTTTTTTCTAAAATACCTAAATGTTCATGAACTAATTGATTTAGAAATTCAATGTATGCCAAAATCGGTGATTTTGGCACCTAAATCTTAAAAATGTGGAAATTTTATGGTGGCTCTAATTTTTTGAGCCACCACTGTACAGCGATATAATTTTAATAATAAAAAAATAAACTAATAAACCTTTAATAAATAAAGTAAATAAATTAACGCAATTTTTTTATTTGCTCCTCTCTAATTATTTTAAAATCATTTGTAGTTGCAAAGCCGCAATTAGAAATTTAAGAAATAATCATTTTAAAAATTTAAAAATTTAACATATTTGAATTCATTTATGCAAATGTCAAGAAAATAAATAAATTTACTAATACAAAACATTTTTAAAAATTCAATACTAAATTTAATTATTTAATATTAACAAAAAATAAAATAAAAAAAACATTTCGTTATAGTAATAATAAAAAAGCTGTTAAATAACATTTAAATCGCTTTGCGGTAATTAAAAAAAGTCTTTAAAAATTAAAAAAATAAAGAGATCTTTATGACATCAAATATGTTAAGCTAATGTTAAGCATTTTTTATTTAAAACAAGGTCTGATATATTTATGTGTAACAAGCCTTCCAAGAAGATGCATGAGGTTTCTTGTCTTGTTTGCCCACGCATAAATTTTTTATTCAGACAACTTGGTCACAGCTGTTTGTAAGTTTTATTATATTAAGGATTTCAAGTTTCCAAAACAAAGAAAGCAAAACTAAAAAAATAGGAAATTAATATAAACTTAAATAGAAAAAAAATAACTGATAATTTAAATAATTTGTGTACTGTTTCTATTTTCATTTCTTTAGTGTGGTTGCTACTTTTAGCAACAAAATTTGATAAGACAAAGTATAAAAAAAACAGTTTTAAGTTGACATTAAAAAGATTGGTTATCCTGTATTTTATTTCTTTTTTTTAAAGAGGAAATCAAAAATATAAATTGCTATCTGTTCGTAAAATATATTTGCATAATTTTAATGTTAAAAGTATGCATTTGTATAAGTATTGTCCCTATATAAATACATAATAAACTTAAAAAATAATATGTAATGCATGTGTATATACACATGTGTATTAGGGTGTCCCAAAAAACAACATTTTTGAAAATAATCTGCTCCCACCCCCTAAATGTGTTATATCTAATACAAAAGCACTAGGTTTAAAATTTTTTATGAATAAAAAAATTTTTAAGGGGTCCCTCAAGATCCTCGAATATTTAATGGTCCCTAATATTTTCAAAAAAAAAGTTTTTCAAAAATATGTCAACCTGATACTCATATGAAGCGAAATCATATAAAAATTTCAAAAATAATATTCATTTCAAAGAAAATTGTTATATTTGATTTTATTACATAAAAAATTATGTTTTTTAACAAAAAATGAAAAAAAAAGCATTTTTTATGTTTTTTTATGATAATTTTGATAAATAACTCAAAATTTTTTCAAAATGAATGTTATTTTTGAAATTTTTATATAATTTTGCTTCATTTGAGTACCAGGTTGACATATAATTGAAAAACTTTTTTTTTGAAAATATTAGGGACCATTAAATATTCGAGGATCTTGAGGGACCCCTTAAAATATTTTTTATTAAAAAATAATTTTAGACCAAGTGTTTTGTATTAGATAGAACACATTTAGAGGGTGGGAGCAGATTATTTTCAAAAATGTTGTTTTTTGGGACACCCTAATGCGTATATATACTCATTTGTTGGTTTGTTTGCATATATATTTATCTACCTTATAGACTTTACTTTTTACATCACTTTTTTTATTATTTGATTAAATTTATTTGTTCATCTGTTTACGCATGTTTAGCTTATTTGGATAAGGCATTTACTTCATACAGAATGGCCATGGTTTGAATCCAACCACTATCCAATTTTTTATAGTTTTTCTTTTAAATCCCGCTGCTTGTATATTTGCTTTGTAACCATTTATCTTTTCCTATTAGTATATAAAAAATCTTTCTGTTGTATGTTTTTGAATGATACACATTTCTTCACATTCTTATTGGTAAAATATACATAAACTATTATTATTAATAAATTTTTCCCTGAGTTTTGTGCTTTTATACTGGACATCCAACATCTTTTAATAAATTTTAGCTCTTACTCTAATATAATCTTTTCTCCTTTTTGTTTGAGGCTCCTACAGCTGTATGTGTTTCACTAATGTAACTGGTTACTGAGTCCAAATGATAAATGTAACAAGTATACATATTGCAAAAAAAAAAAAAAATTTAAAATACAAAACTTAATGACAACCACCCTTAAAAAAAAAAACTGTACATAAATTATTCAAACTATTATTTTTTTTCATTTTTTCTAATTAAATTTATTTTAATTTTCTATTTTGCTAGTTTTGCTTACATTGTTTTTGCCGCAAAGTATTGAAACGCCTAATATAATAAAATTTGCAAACGGCCGTGACCAAGTCGTCTAAATAAAAACTTTTTTATGGACAAACGAGATGGAAAACCACACACACCTCCTAGGAAGTATAAACACAAAATGAATAAAACCTTATTATTTTAACTTTATAAGATTTTAAAATTGATTATGTAGTGACTAAGCTGAGAGAAGTTTGAAGCACGTAGTAATTTTAATTTTAAATTTCATAATTTTGACATAAATCTTTTATAATTTTATGTTAAAAGTCGTTGAAGTAAGAATTTGGTAGAAATTGTTCTCAATAAGTATGGCAAAGCATACCATTTTTTCATGATTGTATTTTACCTATTTTATGAAACTTTTTTTCACTTTGGTTATGAAACTTTTACTTCTTTTATGAAACCTTCTTTGATCTTTTGATTATAAAATTTTCATTGACCTTTTTATAAGACTTTCCCTGACTTTTGAAATATGACACTTTTTTAGAATACTTGATCCAATAGAAAAGCTAAATGAGGGGTCGTCGATAAAGTACGTCACGCATTAGGGGGAGAGGGGTTGTGATTTTGTGACAACTCATGCAGAACTCGTTACTAAAGAGTTTCGATGTTGTGACAAAAGGGGGAGAGGTCTAAAAAGGTCAAAAACTGTGTGACATAATTTTCGAACCCCTAAGCAGTTGTCAACTATGTAACTAAATGTTTTGGAATTTAAAAAAAAAAGAAAATACTTGTGAAAATCAAAAAAAGTGCAGTATTTTCGGGTCAACTAAATTTCATTGTTTGAAAATACATGTCATTTTTATTTCTTATTAACTTTAAGTTAAGAAATAAAAAGTTAATTTCTTGTTATCAAAAATAATTTTAATTACTTAAAATAAATATAAGCTGCTCCTCTAAACAGCTTTTTACAAGAGCTTTTGGTTTTTTGCACAAGCTATCAGTTTATTCATTAAAAAAACTGTGCTTTTCATTAAAAAAAACAACAACTATGCTTTTAAAAAAGTTTATAATGCAATTATTGGTTTATTTTTAAAAATGACATTTTAGTTACATTAATAATCTTTTATAAAGAGCTTTGCAAACTTGACCATATTGTCATTAATGTTATAGTTATATTACACAGTATTTCACACCAAGGGTTTTAGGGTAAAATTTTCTTTACTGATTTTTTAACTTTGTGTTGTAATTATGTAATATTTAAATTGAGATTTATAATACTAAAATTCTGCTCTACTAAAAATAAAACCATTATTGCAGTATGAGATAACTTATTAAGTCAACAAGTTGTTAGCCATTTGTATAGTTAAAATATAGTCTCAAGCATTAAAAAAATTAGTGACAGTTATGCAAAAAAAAATTAATAATTTTGTAAGCAAAAAAAGTCCATCTGCAACTCAAAATTTTGTGTTTTTTGATCAAATTTTTTTTATGCGGAAAAGCTGTACTTTTTTGAGAGCTGTAAATTGCTTCCGTAAACAACTTTAGAGGAGTGTGGGCAAGTAGCAAGAGCAAAACTCTCACTTCCGGCCGAGGCCTGATAAAGTATGCTGAACAATTTAATATATACAAAAATTACCACTTAAAGATTTTGAAACAGATTTTCTTTGCTTATCTTTTCTTTTCCGTTTATCAATCCATTCCTTAAAAACAAAGAAAAAATTTTTAGCAACCCAAAACTTAAAAAAAAAAAATCATATTTAAAAACTCACACTATTATTTGAGTAGTGAAAATAAACAGTAAAATAAGTTAGACAAGAATATTAAACTAAATTAATTCAGGAAATATAGTGTACCTAACACTGTTTCCTAAAAGAAATACTTATTCTCTTTTAGAATCAACTTTCTTTTCATCTTGAAATAGATAAGCTTTAGACTTATCTGTTTCAAGATTTATTATAAAAATAATTGAATTATGATGATATTTTGTTCAAAAGATTAAACTAAATGAATTTGTATTTAATACAAAAACTTTGAAATAGTAAGACATTTATATAAGCATACAGAATTTATCAATAGCTGCTCCAGAAAAAATGATTTTCTCAGCAGATTCAGATATTTCACTGCTGACAGTGAAATATCTGAATCTGCTGAGAAAATCATTTATTTTATTGATTTTCTCTGCTGAGAAAATCAATAGAAATGATCTATCATATACTTCTAAGAATATGTTGTGTTTCAAAAAGTATTCTCATACTACACTTTATCCTCAAATGAAAACAGTAATAAGCCTTAAATGTTATCAAAAAAAAAAAAAAAAATTAAAAAGTCACACTAGCTCTCAAAAGAAGCCAATTTACATTATTGACCTATCAAATCCAAAAATCGAATGAACTTGTAACACAATTGAGAAAAATCCTAAAATAGTTTTGCAAAAGAGTTATATGGAATTTAACTCTTTTGCAAATTAAAGAGAATATGGGAATTGAAGCCTTTTTCCATATACTGACTATGGCTTCATTAACATACATCAAGCTGTTCTCTTTTTGCTGACAACCACTAGATTTCAACTTATATTATCTCAAATAATCTATCCTTAAATACAGGTTTTGTACCTAAAACTTAGAAAAGATCCACTATACAAATATATATATCCATACAGAAAGTGACATTACCCAAATTACCACAAGACATGAGACCTCTAAATATGTTAGCAGCGTATGAAAAGGTTCTTGAATTATGTGTACATATGTAGTTGTCTACTTATTTTGAAGAAAATATGCTATTTAATATAAATCACTTTGGCTTCTGAAAAAATCACTCTACTGAAACACCAGTTCAACTACTCATTTCAAAATGGAGGGCAGCAATTGATAGCGGTATGCTCATCATAACAGTTATGTTAGATTTAAAGAAAGCATTGTCATTGTCACAAGTAGTGAAGGTGTTTCTAAAGCAAATTCCAAAATCCGTTTTTAGTTGCTTTAGCTATCTGGCACGATTTATTGTTTCAAACCAATATGGTCAGCAATTGATGGAATCAAAAAAAAAATTTAACATTGCACAAAAATGCAACCAAATTTATAAAAAAAATAGAAAGAGAATAGATTTTTATCTGCTTAAATTTAAGCCAGAGAATTGGCTCAAGAATTAGAAATGAAACCAAATGAAATCAAATTACTAGCTGTCAGAATTCTCTCAATACTAATAACTATATAATTATATTATATTATTTATATTTATGCACATCTTTCTCGTCGTAGCGATTACAATTATACATTAGGTTGTACATATTAGGTTGTACATATTAGTTATAGCAAAAATCTGAAAAGCAAAAATTGTACATTTAGATCTGGTGAGCTTCTTAATACTTATTCTTAACCTTTTCAGATTTTTGCTATAACTAAGAACATTTGTAAATTATTTTGTATGTGAAGACTCAGAAATAGGTGTCTAGCTTTTGAGATAAAATTTATTTTAATTCCTTTATTTTAATACTTTCATTCATTAAGACCATTTTGTTATGTCTTCTTGAAGTTGTTTCTCATAGTGAAAACTTATTCAAATCTCAATTGCCTGCATTTATGATGTTTGAAATTATAGTTACTTGATCTGTTGAAAAAATATTGTATATCTTTTTGCAACAATGGATGTTAATTTAGTTATATCTTTAGGCAAAGAAACCATTATTAAAATCTTCATTTTTTTTCCTTTTTGAATTCTTTAAAATCTTTATCTAACTCATCTGAGTCTACAAATTCAGAATTAGAATATTTTTTAAAGCTTCATTTAAAAATGTTGTCAGATGATAGTTGACCTATCATTTTTGCTTAAAATTGATTTGTTTTTGCAATCATTTTTTTAATAAACTTTTCATAATTTTTGTCTATTTTTCTTTTTGATCCATTGACCACTTTCGCAGGCCTTTTTGGTCATCCAAAAACATAGTCTTCTTCTCTGGTTGAAAGTGATTTAGTCTTATCTTTCATTATCACACCATTAACATCTAAAGAAAAAATATCAAAAAGATTATTATTTTTTCCCAAAATTTTATGTTCAATTTTTCATATCCATTAGATACTTTATTTCTCTTTGCTTGTCATCTGCCTCTGCAATTTTCAGTATGTCAGTATGTTATTCTTATAAGATATAAGTATAAGTTAGAAAGTAAATTTAATTACTAACATTTTATCATATTTATACCAATATTATTTTTGTCAAAATTAAAAATTACAAGTATTATTTATACCTTATTTGCTTATGACACAATATGGGAATTGAAGCCTTTTTCCATATACTGATTAAGTAATAGATAATACATAACACATGGTCAGGTCAGGTTATCCTGCTACTGGTAACATGTATCCAGTACAATCTGCTTCAATCTGCTTTTTAGGCAAAGGCTAGGAGATGCCAACTCCGACTTAAAACACCTCCTGCCTTGGAGCTCTTGGTTGAGTAAAGGCTAGAGATGGTGTCTCAATAAAATTACTCATCTTGGGCAGATGTTAAATGCATTCGGCTACTCTCTTGTAGAAGGCCTCCTAGGCAAAGACTTAAGGGGTAAACAGATTCTATCTGTTGATCAGCTTCGCACCCCTTTTTCATCTATTAGGCTGGCGCAGATGTATTTTTAATACATTGTTTCAAGTATGTTGAATGCTGGATCTTCTTGACTTAATGCATGGGCTTTGGTTGTGTCTCTGTTTTTGTGACTAGGCAACTCATTCTATTATCTCCTAATGAGGGTACAGCTCTAAAACTCAGTTTTATGGTTCTGAGGCCGGCTGGTAGTCAGGTTTCCCGAACTCTGTGGTAGCTCTCAGAGAGGCTGATTCCATCAACAGCTGAAAAATATCTAAGTATTAACAGTGCCATGTTGCGCATGGATGGTGTCCCTGTTTGTACTTTTGGTGTGCATTGCGGAGGCCACATTTGGAGCCCTTTTTTACGGCTTAGTGTTTATTAGTAGTAATGAGGCAATTGCATGGGCTATTAAACGTTGTTCTGAGTACTATCTATGCTTTGAGTCAAGTTCTTCAATCTAATTTTAAAATGAATTAAAGTACCAAAAACTATAAAACACAAAAAACCATCATCATCACCAAGTTCCCTAAACCTATCATTCACTAATATTCGTGGTCTTCGAAGCAACTTTTATTCTTTTGAGTCTTATCTCTTGCAAAGTTCACCAGACCTACCTGCTCTTTGTGAGACTAATTTGAGTTCAGCTGTCTCATCTTGCGATCTTAGTGTTGATAGTTATCTTCCTTTAATTCGTAAAGACTCCAATAGTCACATGCTTGGCCTGGGCATTTACATTCGTAAGAATTCACCCATTTGTTGTGAAACTAGATTTGAATCCACAGACTATTCTTTCATGTGCTTTCGTTTAGCACCATTTCACTCTATTGCCTTTCTATTTGTACTATATCGCTCTCCATCATCTCAAGACTGCACTCTTTTTGATGTTATTTCTGATCATATTGACCAAGCCCTCTCTCTTTATCCATCAGCTAATATAGTTGTTGTCGGTGACTTTAATGCTCACCACTCTGAATGGCTTGGCTCTAGTGTCAGTGACTCTGCAGGTATTAAAGCTCACAACTTTTGCCTTTCACAATACCTAAGTGAAATAGTCAACTTTCCAACTCGCTTTCCTGATAACCTGAATCATTTACCTTCTCTACTTGACTTATGTCTTATGTTTGATCTCTCTAAAACTAATATCTCATTCTTCTTCATCACCTGAATCCCCCTATTATTGTACCTCTTACAACTACAGTAAAGCTGACTGGGATTCTTTCCGTGATTTTCTTCGTGATGGCTCATGGGTAGAAATCTTTTGTCTTCCTGTCGACAAATGCGCATCTTACATAACTTCGTGGATTCAGGCTGGCATGGAATCTTTTGTTCCCTCTCGACGATTCCAGGTCAAGCCTCACTCTCCTCCATGCTTTTCCTCACACTGTGCTGCTGCAATTGCTAATCGAAACCGTTACTTCCATTTTTATCAGCAAAACAATTCTCCAGAAAACAGACGCCTGTTTATTACTACTAGAAACCATTGTAAAAAGGTTTTGTCTAACGCTAAAGCCCGCTATTCTCAGGTCATGAAATATCACATCTCATCTCAAAAATTAGGCTCTCGTGACTTCTGGAGAATCTTAATAGTATCAATAATAAGAGCAAATCTTTAATTCCACCTCTCTTGTATGGTTTAGACTTTGCCACCTCACCTAAAGACAAAGCTGAATTGTTTGCTAAAAACTTTTCATCAATATAATCTCTTGATTCCACTAGTTTCGTTCTACCTGATATTGCCAACAAACAGGTTGATTCATTGCTTGACATTCCTATCACTCCAGCTTCTGTATCTAAAGTGATTTCCTGCTTAGACTCTTCTACAGCTTGTGGCCCGGAAAACATACCTGTTATTGTCTTGCAGAAGTGTTCTCCGGAGCTGTCGTCTATACTCTCAAAACTATTGAACAAGTGCTTATCAGAGTCTTGTTTTCCAGCCTGCTGGAAAGCGGCATCCGTTATCCCTATCTTCAAAAATTCTGGAGAGCGATCTGATTCGTCTAGCTACCGTCACATTAGTCTTCTTCCTATCATAAGCAAGGTTTTTGAATCTTTAATTAACAAACACTTAATTTCTTATCTTGAATCTAATAACTTACTTTCTGACCATCAATATGGATTTCGATATTGTTAACTGATAAGTTTTATCATGCATTATATAAAGGTGGAGAGGTTAAGGCCATCGCTCTTGACATTTCATAAGCTTTTGATAAAGTTTGGCATGCTGGTCTTCTCCATAAGCTCTCTTCTTATGGTGTATCTGGCAACATCTTTAAGATCATTGAATCCTTCCTTTCCAATCGTAGCATAAAAGTTGTCCTTGATGGACAGCACTCTTCTTCTTATTCTGTAACTTCAGGGGTTCCTCAAGGTTCTATCCATGGCCCTATACTCTTTCTAATTTACATCAACGATCTTCCAGATATTCTCACATCTAAGGTGGCATTGTTTGCTGATGATACTACCATTTATTCTTGTCGTGATAAGAAACCAACATCCTCTGATTGCTTGGAGGGGGCATTTGAGCTTGAAAAGGATCTCACTTCTGCTACAGCATGGGGCTCACAGTGCAGGGTTGCCACCGTTATTTAAGAACAAAATTCCCTGATTTTCCCTGATTTTTTCGCTAAAATTTTGCTTTTTTCTCCCTGATTTTCCCTGATTTTTCACAAAAATTTTGCTTTTTTTCTCCCTGAATTTTTCTGATTCTTACCCTTAAATTTTGCTTATTTCCCCCTGATATTTCCAGCATTCAATCACCTAAACTTAACATTAAAATTTCTCCATTAACCACAGAGCATTTTTACCTCTAAAAAACAGATATTATAATCCCCCAATGAGTAATAAACCAATCTATTTGTTTCAAAATTAAAATTTAATCAATTAAAATTTGTTTCAAAATTAAAATTTAATCAACACATAAAATTATTCTTCAAAAAAAATATAAAAACTACAGCAGAATCCCGTTAACTTAAACTCTGAAGGGATATATATATATATATATATATATATATATATATATATATATCAGGCCTTGTTAAGAAGCGTTACGAAGCTCGCATTTTGCTTGCGAAAAGGCGATTTGCCTACGCGCTCAGCAGTTTTGCGCTACGCAAAAACTTATATCTTTTAGAATATTTAAATTATCTTTTGATTATCGTTAACGCGACGTTTATTCAGAAGAAATAAAGTCGTAAGTAAAAGCATTTAACCGCAATTGCAAACTAATAGATTTTTTTGTTAAAGAAACAGTTTGTTTCATTTTTTTTTTTTGTTATTAAAAATTAGTTAAAAAAAATAAAGTGTTTAAGTTTTATCTTAAGGAATTAAATATATAAATTCCTTTTAAATATAAAAATTATTTTTAGTCATAATAGTTTAAAAAATACCTGATTTATTTTGATGTAAAAATTTTATTAATAACATATTTTGTTTATTGTTAATTCAATAACGTAAAGTTTTAATGACGTTCATTTAATTTATGAAAATAAATTATGATCACGAATATGTTATCGGTAACTGATAAATAACAAAAAAAACTCTATTGTTTAAAATCATTATTAAAAAGAGTTCACAAATTAAATAAGAAAAAATTTATTAACAATTGATAAAATAACCAAAAACCAAATGTAAAATCATAAGAAAATAAACAAATATTTTACGTTTCATGAAAAAAATATTTTTTTCAAAATAAAATTTAGTTTATATTTGAAAAAAATAATAAAAATGTTTTTTTTAATAAGAACTTTGATTTTATTTGTAACTTTTGTTATAGTGAGAAAAAAAAACTGTTTGTATGATTTTTAACGCGTTAATAAAATAACTTACAACGCGTTAATACAATAACTAATTACAATGCGGTACTTGTAAAGATGCTAGTGACGCAATATAACTTCTAACGATGCAAAATATATTTGCTGAGTTTAAGTTACTTAAAAATGCGTTACGCGTTTTCGCTACGCAGCGAAATCTCGTAACAAGGCCTGATATTTATATATACCCATTTGTCCAATATAGGAAAATGCTCCAATTGTTTTAGAGGAATAACTAGGAGAATGTCCGAATTTGGCTGAGCTCTCCGAGTTTTTGAAAATGTTTGACTTATCAAGATTTTGTGACCTATCTTATGGCCCTCCCACCAAGGGCTTAATCAGGGTATATTTAAAACGGATATGTTCAATGGGCATTGAAAATCTGTCAGACTTAGGGTACAAGATAACAAGATTCAAAAAAAAAATAACAATTAAGATTGGAAATGTTTTTAATAACGAGCAATGTATTAAAAATTCAAGAGTAAATAAACACAAGTTATAATAATTAATTAAAAAAGACTAACAAAAACTAAATGAGTAAACTAAAAAAGTAATATTGTTAAATACTGAAATGTTTGAAATAAAGATCAAACAATTTTATGTTAGAAAAATATAATTATTTGTTATTGACATCTTTTTTTTTCTTATGCAATATAACTAAAGCCTCTTCAAGCATCTTTATTTCTTTTTCATGTTCCTCACTTTTTCGCTTACAATCATTACCTTTTGTAAGAAGAAGCTTCATTTGAGACATATCCTGCTGTTTGCCAGCTTCCTTGGTAAATGTAATAAATTCCTCATTGTATGTTTTACATACTTCGTTCAATACTTTTTGCTTTTCCTCAAGTCCCAATATTTCCTGATCTAAAAGCATTATCACGCTATTTTCTTTTTCTTTTGCTTGAAATTTTTTATTTTCCTCCAAATAGTTTTTATATTGTAATGAGGCACTACGAACAGCCTTTATCATTTCATTGTTTATTTCTATTTCGTGAGCCCTTAATTTTTTTGAAACCATAAAATCCTTGATAGTGCGACGAGATATAAGTGACTTTTCTTTCATGTTTTCGCTGAGCATATTACTGTTAATACTGAAACCTCTCTGAATTGATGCTTGACCATGACATAACGTAAAAACAAATATTAAAACTTTTGATAAAACTTTGTAATCTACACCAACTTTAATGGTTTCAAAATAAAACTTGTCTAAACGATTTCCAGGGTGAAAATTTTTAAATGCGGGTAAAAGAGTAGCTGAACTTTCCTCTAACAACTTTGAAAATTGTATAAAAGCCTGATCACATTCATTTGAAGTAATATGTGAGCAAGAAAGAATTAGATGTAGTACGGATTTCATCTGATGAAGAAGATCAGCTTTTTGTTTAAAAAGAATTGACACTGGACTGATGCAACCAGTTGCTTCCAAAAAAGAAAATCGATTCAAACTTCTTTCAAATATTTTTTCCAGGATTCCAATGATAATGAGACAGCAATCTTTCATGAATCTGTTGATGACATCCTGAGATAACGTATCCTTACTCCTCAATTTGATAATGTCATGCTCTGCAGCAAATCCAATTGTCATTAATTTTAATGGCAGAAAGTTTTCCTTTTTAGTGAAATCAAATTTTTGAAGTTGTCTGCCATTGACGATGCTGCTAAGGATATCTTGTTTTATAATCAAACCCATTAAACTTTTAACAGTTGAGAACAAATCTTCAAAAAGAAAGGGAATCATTGGGGCATCGGTTTGATATCTCAGTAAGATTTTTTGCAGCAAACTTGTAATGTAACAAAAAAACTTCAATTTAGTCACAGTTAACTCATCTTTTGTTCCCCCTATCACTGTGTCATAGCTCTTGCATTTTGGCTGCTTACTTTTAGGAAGAGTCTCCCAATACTTGATTACTTTTTTAACATTCTCCCAAATTAAACAAAGTCTATCTGCAACTTTTTGGTCTTCAACCCAGCGTGTTGAGCAAAATGCATAAGGAAAACTCTTACATTCAGTAACAGTTACATAATCAGCTTTTCTAGCTGGAGAATCATGAAAAAGTTTGTATGATGCTTGCATTTACTTTCCTATATTCCATTCAACAGATTGAAAACCTGATTTGAAAGCCCCATGTATTACATGAAGGTTACAAGTCCCAACGTTAAGAAGTTTAGGTAGCTCTTGTTGATCACGCTGCTTTTCAAGAAGATTAAGAAGGGACAAGTTCACATTTGGACCATCCATACTTAGTTGAGTTAGATTTATGCTATTAATCGTTGACAAAGACGTAGTAATACTTTCAAGTAAATTTTTTGCTGTGGGATGACCTAAAAATTTAGAGTCAAAGTATCTGGATTCAACATGATTTAGATTGCTGTTCCGAAACCGAATATTTAGATCTAATTGACAATTTTGGAAAGAATCATTCAGGCTTTCATCAAATGAAACAGTATAATAAGGAGACCAAAATTAATTATATAACCAAGTTTTGTTCTACCCATTTCATAAGATTTAGCAGTATTGCTGTCAGGGAACATTTTCTGATAAAGTAGGCCATTTTCATTACACGAATTCAATGAGAAATTATTTTGCACTGCATTTAAAACAGAATAGATTTCTGCACAACTTTTATCACATTGATCTACTGTGAGAATTGCTTGCTTTTTAGATGTAGACTGTGCAGGCATGAAGAAGCAAGATACTGGTTTTGATTTCTGTGCATGTTTTTTGCCATCCATGTGACTTATCACAGCTCTTCTGCCCATATTTGACAAATTAAATTCAACTTGGCATATTTTGCACTTGGCTGACTTTTTATCTCTGCCTATTACCAGCCATTTTTCAAACAAAGGATCAGTTAACCATTCTTCTTTGAAATACGTTGCCATTTTAAATTTTAAAAATTTGTACTATTCTAAAAAAAGAGCAAATGTAAACACAATGTGATTAATTTTCTTTAAAAATGTTAAACATTAACCCTGGTACACTGGAAAAGGAAAATTTTTATTAGAAAAACATTTCAAAACATTAAAGAAAAATTAAAAAGTTCCCTGATTTTCCCTGATTTTTTCCTAAATCAACTATTTCCCCCTGATTTTCCCTGACTGTATCTAAATTTCCCTGAATTTCCCTGATTTCCCTGATTTGGTGGCAACCCTGACAGTGGCTGGTGAACTTCAATACAGATAAAACTCAATTTTTCTCAGCCAATCGTTATCGCAATAATTTAGATCTTATCGCAATTTAATCGTTATCGCAATAACTTAGATCAGTTGCAAAATTAGCATCTGCTAAGGTTGCATCTCTTTCTTACTTCGGATTCTATTCTCTATCTCTATAAATCTCAAATCCGGCCTTGTATGGAATACTGTTGCCATATCTGGGGCGGATCTTCTAACAATGCACTTTCTCTTTTAGACAAAGTGCAAAAATGCATTGTAAACATAGTTGGACCTGCTCTTGCAGCCAACCTCCAACCATTATCACATCGTCGCAATGTTGCTTCTCTTTCTCTTTTCTACAAATACTATAATGGGCACTGCTCTAAAGACCTAGCATCACTTGTGCCATCTACTAAAATTCATTCTCGTGTTACTCGTCTTTCAATTAAGTCTCATCCTTTTTCTGTGACTGTTCCTAAGTGCTCCAAAAATGCTTATTCATCTAGTTTTTTTCCTCGAACATCAGCTCTTTGGAATTCGCTTCCTTCATCTTGTTTTCCTGATTCATATAATTTGCAATTCTTTAAGTGGTCCATCAATCGTTATCTTGCTCTACAATCTTCATCTTTTCTCTTTCAGTAACTTCCAACTTTAATTAGTGGCCTTGTTGGAAGCGAAGATGTTTAAAAAAAAATTGAACCATAATGAAGGTCTCTAAAAAGTTACTTCCCCCTTTATTTGTGCCCCTATCTACTATAAACCCCAGATCAAAAAGAGGACAACCAACCATACCTTTCATTTTATTAAGAAATTACTTATAATTAGTTGTACACTTAACATAAATTAGAGGGGCACTGGTTTCTAGTAACACATTCAATCGTTGATGATTGAAAAATAGGGTTAATCTTAGATCAAAACAAAGTGTTAGAAAAATTGAAAAGCATCTCAAAATGGCTGAAAAGTGGACTTTTTAGGCGAGTGGACATTTTGCTTTTAGATATATTTAAGTTCTAAACTGCAACAAGCTGCCTATATTTTGCCCATTTATTGCAGACAGTAGTAGCTAATCAGAAAACTTATCTGTAAAAACTTGTGGATGAATAGAATAATGCTACAGTTAGTTTCAATTTGGCATATTTTAGCAATTTTAGGATTTTTTCCAAAGTTTAGGAGGCCATAATTTTTTTCTAAATTAACACAAGTTAATAAAAACCACTTTTTTAAAGAGAGAACTATCCAGAAAATAGTTCTAGAAAAAATGAGACACTTGTTGAAAGTGAGAAAAAAGTTATACAGCTCTAAAGTAGTCTGTTTTGACTATTTGTAAATCGAAGGGGGCCACTGTGTCTAAGGCTATAATTTCTGAACCGTTGTACTTGGAAGTCTGAAATTTCAAATTTAACCTATCTACATAATGTACATAATAATATGTAGAAGTCAGGAAAATCAGAGATGGTGCCCCACAGGCGATTGGTTTAAACATAATGGTTTGAACCATATATATATATCATAATATATATATCATAATATATATATATATATATATATATATATATATATATATATATATATATATATATATATATATATATATATATATATATATATATATATATCATAATATGTACATACTTAGATAATACTTGGTTAATAAAACACTTACTTTTATAAGATTTGGATTCAGATTTTGCTCTGCAATTGAAGCAATCTTTCTTATGTTTTCAGGTGAAGAATAATTGTTTAATCCATTTAAAAAATGTGGCTCCAGAATATCATCTAAATTCGAACAAGTACAATATCTTTTTTGCAGCAATATATGAGCAGTTAATTGAATTCTTTTAATTTTTTGCATTTTTAACACCTCTATAAATGAATCAGTAAAATAAGTTTTAAAAGGTGTTAAGTAAATTTTTATCCAAATAAATTATGTACATATGTATGCATATATATCTATATCTATATATACTATATATATCTATATATATATATATATATATATATATATATATATATATATATATATATATATATATATATATATATATATATATATATATATATATATATATGTATGTATATATATATATATATATATATATATATATGTATACATATATATATATATATATATATATATATATATATATATATATATATATATATATATATATATGTATGTATATATATATATATATATATATATGTATATATATATATATATATATATATATATATATATATATATATATATATATATAGATATAGATATAGATATAGATATAGATATATAGATATATAGATATATAGATATATATATATAGATATATATAGATATATATATAAAAATATATGTATATACATATACATATAATATATAAACATTTTTATATATATATATATAATATATATATATATATATATATATATGTATATATATGTATATATATATAAATAAATAAATATATATATATATATATATATATATATATATATAAATATAAATGATAATAATAATAATAGTAATAATATATATAATATGATAATAATCCCCTCAATTTGAGGGGAAAATTTTAACAAATTTTAGGTCAAACTTTTGAACGCTAAAAGATTATTAAATGAAATTTAGAACTTATAGAAAAATACAAATTTAAAACAATCATCGCAAGTTTTTGCAAAGCATCTTTATTTAACATAAGTATAAATATATAAATGTTTGGAGTTAACTCTAATCTAATCTTAAACATAAAAAAATGTTGGATCTGCTTTATAAATTATATAATATCTAAATATATATATATATATATATATATATATATATATATATATATATATATATATATATATATATATATATATATATAAATATATATATATATATATAAATTATACAAAGCAATATGGATATGTTAGTGGAATAGAAACAGAAATGCAACATGGATTTCAATATCGATAAATGTAATATAATGCATTTTGATAAATTCGAAAAGTTAATACCAGAAATTAGACACCTATCGTACGAAAAAAGATTAATCAAACTGAATCTAACAACATTGACCAAAAGAAAACATGGTGATTTAAAAGGTTTTCCATGAGAAAGTGGGACAGGCATCTCAGATTTTCTTCATACTTTGTAAAAATGATCACTTATATAACATAGACTACCTTGCAAAATTTCACTGTTGATATCAAATGGGTTTTGGAGATATTGTTACTTTAAAATCAGCTATTTTTTGCAGTTTTTTTTGTTTGATGGCCATTTTGATTTTACTATATATTTTTTATACAAGTTACTGTTCAACTAAACATGTGATTGAGCTGAAAATTAGCAGCGGTTTTGTTCGTCAAGGTTCGTGTTTCGGAGTTATAGAGTTGGGAGAGGGTTTTAACCACAAGTAGCCTCCTCATCTGTAGCGGCCTTCTTGGCCTTGGGGAGGTGAAATACAACAACAACAAAAAAAAAACTGCAAATCTATTGCAAAATGAAGGACCATTTGAAGAGAATGATAAAGTTGATCAAAATGAAATAATTGAATACAAACAGTTGAGTACAACAGATAGAGCAGAGCTTCTAAGTTACACATTTACAATAGGTGAATTCATTTAAAGTTTTAGCTTGATAGCATAACATCTCAGTCTGCTAAATTCTGCTAAACAGTCAGTCTTGATAGCATAACATCTCAGTATACTGCTAAAGCACAAGGTAAATATTTAAATACATTAAAGTCATCAATACCCATAAATGAAATTATTATTTTGGTTGATTTTGCAGAAAATTTTAAATTTGTCATACAAGGCGAAATTTAGAGTTACCACTGGAAACAACAGCAATGCACACTACATCCTGTAGTTATTTATAACAAAAATGATGAGGGTGCTACTAAAAGTCAATCAACGCCTTTATTTTTATATATATGAACCATCGTCTTTATTTTTATATATGATGACTTAACATGATGTTAGATTTATTTATTGTATAGTAAAAAAAAACTTCCAATTTGTACAAGAAATGTTTCCAAATACCACAAAAATCCAATATTTCTCTGATGGTTGTGCTGGCCAGTACAAAAATTGCAAACATTTTTTAAATTTATGCCATCATGTTGAAGATTTTGGGATGCAATCTGAATGAAATTTATTCACAACATCAAAGGAAAGTTAATCTAACATTCAACCTTACTGGCTCAATATAATAACTTCAAGAAATCATTGCAGGAAAACATTATATCTGTAAATATAATATGTTTAACTGGGTTGGTTCTGTATTTAAAGTCGATGAAAGAAATGAAGACGCCCTTATAAATTCATGCATCCTCATTTACCTAACATTTCATTACACTAGCTATGTAGAGATGATTGCTGTTGGGTTCCTAATTTTAATTATTATAAAAAAAAACCATTACCTTCAAGAAAAGGGTGCATATACCAGATAGACACAGATGATTTGCCCAAAATCCAATCTTTAAATTAACTCAATCATATTATACCAGTATTCTTTTATAAGCAATTTATGAATTAATCAGATACAAGATCTGGTTTTTTATTGACCAGTTTTTTATTTAAAACTTGTATTTGTTTGATTATTAAGACTCAGTATATTACATTTATTATTAATTTTTCATTTTAACTATTGATAATGGGGTTTTTTTTTATAATGGAAGTTTTCAAAATAAGTAATTTCATAATAAGTAACATCTAAATGTATTTTTTTATTATAATTAGTAAATATAATTTCATTATAATTTGTTTTATTATTTATAAAAATCCTCAAAAAAGCCACCTCTCAATTTTGCACCAAAACACTCTTTAATATATTCATTTTAATAAAAACAAAAAAAATTAATGCTACCATGGTTACCAGGCCTCCTTTCCACCTTTGTTAAAATTTCAAAAATAGATTTAGATAAAGTACAATCCCCATATTGATAAACCTCTAATTGCTCTCATTAAAAACAAATATCATATTCTGATTCCTCGTCTTAAAAACTATACTGGTACTAATTTTCAGTCTAATCACATGTATAGTTTAACTGTAACTCATAAAACAAAAACTATAGTAAAATCAAAATGGCCCCCAAACAAAAAAACTGCTAAAAATAGCTATTTTTATAGTAACAATATATCGAAAACCTATTTGATACCAATGCTAAAATTTTGCAAGGTAGTCTATGTTATGTAGGTGACCATTTTTAAAATCTGAAGAAAATCTGAGATGATGGGTTACAAACCTTAAAAATTTGTCCCCCTTTTTCA